>NW_004444016.1:5549760-5571365 GCF_000243295.1 Trichechus manatus latirostris | reverse complement strand
GTTGGCTTAATGAGGACAAACGTGTTCATCAGCCAAAACTGGAACTAGGGCCATGTCAGTGGAACTGTGGTTTCGGGTATCCTGAATAAGGAACTAAAGCAGGTGAACATATGTTACAAGCAAGGTAGGTAGGAACTTTGGGACTGTGGGTGGTGTGTGGCTTTTGCCTAGATTCTTTTCAGGTATGGTGTGGTGTTTTTTGTCTTGTTTTTTCCCTGTTTTGTGTGCTGGCAAGAGGTAACCCCAGAAACAGTGTTGGAAGCTTTGTAGTTTTCAGGTGGTAAAATCATAACCAGAGCCTGTTCTAGCCAAGGACAGTAGTGAACATGACAAAGGAAACAGACAAGGTTAATTGGTAAAGTTGTGTCTGTGGATGTTAGAATTTTTTTTTTTTTAATCTTTAGCGGGGAACTTTGTATGTTTTAGATATAATGAGGGCTTAGATAATCGTCATGGCCTTCCACCCATGCTTAAAAATCCGTGTGGCTTGTAAACTTCATTTGGGTATTCTGCTGTAGTCTGTAGGCATTTTTAAAGCTTACTGTTTAGTTAAAAATAACTCGTAGATACCTTGACTTTGAAGGAAATAAAAATTTCCAGGCCACACATCGCCTTTTTATTTTATTTTCTTTTATTGTACTTCAGGTGAAGGCTTACAGAACAAATAGTTTCTCGTGAAACAGTAGTACACCTGTTGTTTTATGACATTGGTTAACAACCCCACAACATTTTAACCCTCTAAATTTTCAACTTTTTTTTTTTTTTTTGGTGAAAATACACATAGCCAAAGATACACCCTTTCAAAAATTTCTGCATACACAGTTCAGTGACATTGACTACACTCTTCCAATTGTGCTGGTATTCTCACTTAAGATGAAGGCTTACAGAACAAAATAGTTTCTCATTTAACAGTTACTACAAATGTTGCCCTATGACAATGGTTAAAAATCTCACAACACATCAACAATATCCTTAGTCAACCTTGTGCTCCCTATCATCAGCTTCCTTCTCCCCTTCTGCCTTCTGGCCCTTGTCACTGGACTCCTGTACCTCATTAGTCTCATTTGGTTTTACTGGGCTGTCCACTCCCAGGCTGAACAGTGAACCTCGGAGGTAACTTCACCACTGAGCTAAAAGGGTGTCTGGGGGCCATACTCGCGAGGTTTCTCCAGTCTCCTTTAGGCCAGTAAATACATGGCCTTTTTTTTGCCCCAAAATAGAATCATATTTTTAAAAATGTCTGCAAAATTTCTCACATTCTGTTTAATTAAAAGTTAAAAATTTTGTGAGATTGTTGAATATCTTATGGATAAATAATATGGATTATTTAATCTATATGGTTTGAATAAGTTAGTGTGTTACATGTGTTTAAGTACCTTTCCCAAGAGAAATTTGTTGATTAATAAAACATTCAACTAAATGTTGATAAAAGGAACGTTCTCCATCACTGAATTTCAGGTACTTTTATTTTTACTTTAATTCTTAATATCCTTGAAGTACTTATTGTAACAACATGATACTTTGTAATCTTTTATACTGTATCTGAATCATTCAAGGTTCAGGCTCTTAGAGGGCTTTTATCATCCTCACTTTGGGCTTTTTTCTTTTTCTCTGTTTCCCATGGTTAGACAGATAAAAGACCTCAAGAGAGAAAAGTCAAGAATTAAAAATAAATTACTCGAGATGAGTATAGAACAGACAACTACAGAGGTCCTGGTGGTCTCTCAACAACTACCGAGGGCAAGTTATTCTTTCCAAGCTTTGGTGTCCACTCTTAAAACTACTGACAATCTTGGTATAGGTGGTGACGACAGTTAAGTGAGATTATACAGGTGAAAATGCCTAGCATCACATTTGCCACACAGTGTTTCCTTCCTTTTGTATGTGCTAACATTGGTCTTTTAGAAATATCCTGATAGAGAATTATATAGTTAAGGTGTCAGGATGCAAATACCACCAACAGGTCTGAGCCGTGAGAAAAGGGAGAAAGAAATGAGAGAGCAGAGAAATGGTAAAGGGAAGAGGAGAGATGAGAGTACATGTGAGGAGGGTACTGTCCTCTCTTAAGTGCCTGTCTCAGCTTAGAAGTAGTCCTAACAGCCGTTGTGTTCTGGCATGGTGTTCTGTGTACTGTGAACCTAATGAACAATCACTCAGTCTTTGAATTTCATGTCTTGACAGACTTCTCATTGTAATAGCAGATACACTTATCCTTTCCAGGGAGGAAAGACTTACCCTGGACACACTCCTAGGTCAGCAAGAGCACCTGATTAGAACACCATTTAGAACAAAGTGCAGTGTAGGTTACAGATTACTCCCCGCCGATACACACATACATGATTTGGACACTTATTGCAGAGGACCCTTTTTCTTTGAGCTTGGGGTTGCAGGTGTGCTCAGCGCAGCCTCCTACGCTGGGAAGATGTTTGGTTCTGAGAAAACTTAAAGTTGTGTCAGCTTTGCAGGAAGGCTAAATGGTGTTAGATCCTTTCTGAAGAGTAGGAAGGAGAAACTTCTTTCCCTGGACTCACAGCTGGATCTGACCAACTGCATCCAGACTATTCCCCAGGGATCTCGGAATAGAACCTTCTCCTAGGATACATTCTGTGGGAGTCTCTTAATTCTTCAGCAGCCTTCTGTCTTAGTGATGGGGAAAAGGGATTAGGGAGGAGGTTCAAAGCTGTTTTCTCCAGCAAGTTGGAAAGATGAGAGTATAAGGTTTCTCATTGGAGCACTGTCCATGGAGAATATGATGAAGTTCTCTCTGATAACAACTTTGGCTTATGCCACTTCACGTACTTTGAACCCTTGCCTACTGCCTGTTCAGGAGTGAAAAATTCCCCTTTTTCCTATTTTTGTCACTTTCTGAAGAGATACTGTTTTCTTTCTTTGCATCTAAGTGAATGAACAGTAAGAAAAAGAATGGTCTTGCTTTTTTCTCACCTCCTGGACAACATAATTGAGTTTTATTGAAAGCCACAGTTTCAGTATTTGTCTCTTGCGGATACAAAGATGAAAACAGACTTGATTTCTTCTAAATTGACAGGCTGATCAGGTTTTTGTGCTTTGATCCAGCCAGCCCTTTCTTAAATCATTGCTCTTTCGTCTACTTAATTTGTAATAAGTGCCTTATAAGTGTTTATAAGCATTTGTCCCTTTTTTAATCATCTAAGTTGTCTTGACTTTATATCTTGACTTTAAAAGCAATTATCAGACGTGTAGCTTTCATCTCGTGTGTATCTTTACTGTCTTTACATCTTGTTGTAATCCTTCCTACGAGGTTCAAAGGACTTGATGTTTTCAGGTGCCTGACAACTGCTTCTTGTCATGCAGATAACTCAGGGTTGCTGGGCTTGCACTCTTCTGTTTTCCCATTTTCATGTGATCCTCTAACATCTCCTTAACTATTAACCAGTCAGCTGACAGGCTTCATCAAACACCTGCTGTAAGTTGGGCACTAGACATTTTGGAAGAAATGTGTAATAAAATGAAGACATGGTCTGAAACACAACTCTGGAGTGATAATATGAACCATTTCCAGTGCCATATTAATAAGTGCAGAATAATACACAGTACATGTTGAAGGGGTGTAGTGTAAGCATATGACTACGGTCAAGACTAAAGGGAGGTGGGTTTTGAACAGGCTCTTAAATGAGGTGTTGGACATTGTCAAATGTACTCTTTACAGAAGCACATGATGGCCAGGCCTTTCTTCCATGGAACTGCTGGGTGCGTTCAAACCACCTACCTTTAGGTTAGCAGCCATTCACAAACCACTTGGTGCGCATGTTGTTGTTAGGTGCTGTCGAGTCAATTCCAACTCAGAGCCACCCAATGTGACAGTAGAACTGTCCCATAGGGTTTTCTAAGCTGTAATCTTTATGGGAGCAGATTGCCAGCTCTTTTTTCCTGTGGAGCCGCTGGGTGGGTTTGGTTGGCAGCCTAGCGCCACCAGGGCTCCTTTATACTGATACATAGTGTCCTAGTCAACAGAGAATGTTACTTTGAGTGTTATTAGCATTTGATACTGTATCTTTGCTGCAGTAATAGAGTGGAGCTATAACTGATACGCAACTTTGAAATTGTAATTGAAATTCATTTTTGGTAAAACTCAGCTAGCCTAAAATTAGATTTAAAACCTTTGTGTTGGTTGATGGTCAGTGAGCTGTCAGAGTATTGAAATATTGCAGAGCTTTTGTACATGTGTGCCGTGTTGGTAAAGTTGGCATGACTGAACTTAAGACAATCCCATTACAAGTTTGCCTTTCAGCCTAAATAAACTTTAGTTTGCAAGTAATGAAAATATACTTTTATTGATCCCCAAACGTTAATTCCTTAATGTCTATGATATTTTTAACTTTTTACTGAAAGAAGTTCCTACTTTCAAGCTACTCCCCTTTTCTGGCATCTTCTGGCCCTTATGACTCTACTTGAGTGAGGTGGATCCTCAGGAAAGATTCAGAATTAGCGGTTCCTGGCTGAGATGTGTTTTAACCAAGTAATGAAACTAGTTTTCTGTAGATGAATAGCATACTTTTTTTTTTTTTTTACTCACAACAGCTCTTACTACTGCTGTTTCATGGATGAAGAAATTGAACTACAGAGAGATTAAGTAGCTTGTCTAATATTACAGCCTAGTAAGGGGCACTGCCAGATTCTGTCCCGATTTTTCTGATTTCAAAGCCTGTCATCTTAACTATTATACCACACTGCCTGGCTCTTTTGATTAGCTTTTCTTTTGCTAAGTAGAAACATCTCCCATTCCATTCTGAAAAGAGGACTCTTGTTGAAGGAGATTTTCAATTTACCAGAGGGAGCAGGTGTGCTGAGACCCAGGAGCAAAGATAAAAACAGGCATGTTATATTTGCAGATCTACCCAAGGAAGAACTTGAGTACTGAGCATGTTTATTCTTAATGAGCATCTGGTGGTGAGGGAAATAACTTGCTGCTAAATCCCTCCCTAGAAGCTCATTTGTGTATTAGAAAGATTAACATGAAGTATATTACTTTGTTTTATTTGAAAAGTGTTTCCATAGTGGTCAAGAAAGCTAAGAGGTGAATATCCAAGTGTGGCTCTGTTGGCCAGCAACTGCCTCTATTGTTTATGGGATCCCTGTAATCAGTGGTGGTGAGTCCCTAACACTGGTTGTGATTGATATTTAATTTTTTTCTTTTTAAGACAAAGCAAATGCCTATAATTGTAGAGAAAGTAATACTCTACCTGGCATGTAAATTTTTGTTTTGGATGACTGAATAATCCTAGCACTTTTGAGGATAAAACACTAAGAAGAACCTTGTAAACTTTCTGCTGAAAAGTGTTGGAACATATGAGTTCTTCTATTCCCTAGGGTAGAGTCTGTTGTAATCATCTCAGTATGTTCCAATCTTGATCTTTTCTCCCATCTGGTAATGACATCTGACTATAAGGTCACTTGCACAAACCCAATTTCAGGTGACTTTGTCTAGCCCCGTTGAGCAGCAACAGAATCGTCCCTCCTGGTTTGGTATTCTAAGCAAGCTCTTTACAAAAGGCGGCTCCATCCACCCTGGCTGACATCATAGATTGGGGTGGGGCGCGGGGGGGGGGGGTCAAGGTGAAGATGAACCCAGTGTATAAAAATTCAGGGTGACAAAAGTAGACACTAGAAGCGTTCGTTTTGTTATGGTAGGAGACTAACAGTAGGGCGGTTTGTGCGTTTTAGTGGAGTGAAAGCAGGAGGCAGGTAGGCATTTTCAGCCACATATTAGTGCCTATCCAAGGATTGGCAGATTTTTATCTGGTATTGTATTTGGTAGTTTAGAATAAATTTCTGGTGTCTGCAGGAGAATATATAAGGAAGACCCTATTTTTGATGTTAGAAAATAAACCATTTATTCATTCATCCAATGTTTGAGCCTTCACTAGGTGCTGAAATGATCTCAGCCCTCAAGAAGCTTAAGGGCCTGGTGTAAACAGTCTGTTAGTGGTGGTTTGATACTTGGGGGAAGAGAAAGTTGAGGTCAGATCTCAGGCTCATTTGAAGTTGCTGATATCCAGATAGAAGTGACTGAACCTGGCGTGTATCAGAATACTTATATCAGAATACTAAACCCAGATGTAAGAGAAAGTCGTGTAAGCTTTTATGTAATATAGGTGTTTAAAGTTTTAGAAGGGACTGAATCTCTATAGTTCTGCCTTATGATAAATTACAAAAAGCTGTTTCCAGTGTTCTGGCCATATTGTTTTGGGCAGTGGTTTTTGTTTGTTTGTTTTGGGAGGGGAGGGGTATTTTTGTTCTGTTGGAAGATTTGGCTAGTCCTGTAATCCAATAATGGTAAAACTGAGGCCCAGAAGAATTTATGTAATTTGCCCTAGGTCACACAGCCATTAAAATGGTGGGATAGGGACATGAACTCTAATCTGTCTGATTCTAAAACTTGTGTTCCTAACTGCCCCTCTATTCTGTTCCCATATTAAACTCATATCAAAAAGTTGTCCTTAGTTTCAAAGTTTAAACTTAGCTTTTTGCACTTGGTGGAAGAAGGCAAATAGAAAACCCACCATGAATAAAATAGTTTTGGAAATGAGTAGAAATTGGGGCAGAACTGATTGAATTTAAGCTGATGATCCATATCATGCTTCTAGCTTATACTGCCTAGAAATGATCTGTTGAGACTTGAGGTTGAGTTTTGTGAGCAATGGATATGAGCTTGAGAGGGGACTTGCAGTGGAAACTTTGACCCTTCGTATCCTACGCACCACTCAGTCATCAAACACTATGAAAGCTTCTTTGGGAGCATATACTCTAAATCTCAACTAGAGAGAGATTGGGCAGTCTCTAAAATGTTCCTGGTCCTAACCTGAAAGTAGTTATGTTACTTAAGGGTTGGTGGAAGGTGAATGGTGGAGCATTTGATGGGGAGTGGGTGTTCTGCCTGGTAAAAGTTGGGAATCTCTGAGCTGTCACAATTCACTGCAGTGGTTATTGCTAGGGTTAATGGCAGCTTGCCTTCAGCAAGCGGACTCTGTGAGTTACTTGTCTTTAGGTGGGGGTGAGGTCATGGAGGCCCTTTTCCTTTAGCTGGCCCAAGGTATTATCCTCCTCTAAGGTGCAGAAGACAAACCAGGCACCATGATTCCTAACCCTAGCTATGCATTTAGAATCATTGGTATTTGAAAATTCAGATATCTCACCCCTAATAACCACCACCCCACCACTCTCCCTCTATTCAAAAGTTTGAATCAGAATGGAAGAAGGAAGAATCTTTGGTTTGTGTTTGAGCATTTATTGTTGTTTTGCTGTTTTAGAAACCTCACCAAGGATCCTGGGGTTCTCATGCAAACTGGTCAGTAGACAAGCTTGTGGGAACCACATTTTCTTTCAAGCTTTGTAACTTCCCTTTCTAAAATGTTCTTGAGTGTTGTCAGTGATAAACATTAGTATGATCTTTGCAGGCTGTGTTTCTTCTGAAAGGGTGCCTAGATATTCTCGTTTGCTTGTCATTCTTATGACTATCTGCATCACCCAGCAAACAGCCCAGGCTTTACTCTGGTTACTTTGAGTGTTTGTTATTCCTTAGTGACAGTTCAAGTAACCATATAAATGTTTCTCTGCCCAAGGAAGAGAAACCTTTCCTATCTGTAGCCTTTTTTTGAGAGTGAGGGAAGAGGAAACTGTCAGCTGTCTTTTTAAATTCTCTTCCTTCCTGAGTTTTTTTTATCTAGTTTTATTTACTGTTCTTAGTCTATTTACAACTACTACTTCCTCCTATCTCCCAGCAGTTTTATCTCTCAGAAGTTTGTCCTCATTGACGAATGCTTTTTAATAGGGAAAAGACCCTAAAACTGATGAGAGCAAAAAGAGATCTTAGAGCAGAGGCCCTGGGAGCTTTGCAGGGCATGTTGTTCTTTGTTGTGTCTTGTTCTGTCCAGTTTTTACCGCCTGCATGTGAATCAGAGCTGTACCTTATGATTCACTGGAGCTTCTTGAATGAGAGCCTTTTGATTCTGGAAAAGGGGATATAGTGACAAAGCAGAAGAGTGGAGGAAAACTATTAAAATTTTAAAAGGTTGTAGTTTGTATAGCCAGCAGTGCCTTAAAGCTTTATTTCTCATTCTCCCCTGAGGGGTGTTCTTTCTACTTGAAAATTTCAGCTTCCTTATTTTTAATTCACTGTTTACACAAACTGGTCTAACACCTTTGATTGGACTGGGGGGTGGGTAGGCAAGTGTTTATATTGTTTGAAAACTTCCCTGGAAAATCTTTAACCTGCTTGTATTAAACTTATACAAAACATCGAGAGTTACCAAATATCCTTTAAATTTCTAAAGAAGCAGCAGTCTAATAATTCTGTTTTCTCTCCCTGCCATCAGGTATCTTAAAATAAAGGTGAATTTGGAAACTAATGAAAGGTAATCTTTCATACATAGTTGAAAATTCAGAAGTAGTAAGACACCAAGACTGTCTTTCAAGTAGTATTTCAGACGTAGCAACTTGGTAAAAATCTACCAAACAAAAATAAGTTTTGTCAGGCTACACTTCTGAACCATTTTTCAAATGGAATTCTCAAGTAGCTTTACTACTTTGTCTTCTCTGGAATGTTACATGGGTATGAGTATAAGGTTCCTTAATGAATGTTTGTCTTTTTAACCTATCTGCAGTGGAAAGTAAATAACTGCCCTCCATATCATCATCTTGCTTTAAGGATTTCCTTCAGGCATTTTGGGTTCACTCAGTTAATTTGTCCCAGCATCCTCTTAAGCCTCAAACTTTCCATCCTCTGGAGTTTGGTGCCTGTTCTTGCCTTATCTCTGAGCTTTCATCCCTGCTATCCTGAAAGCCCCTTCTCCTTCCATTCCCTATTGATTGCCTCTTTGCTACTAGTTCCATCTCCTAGGAGACTACTCTGTAAATCAGAGCATGTCAGCTTTTTTTTTAAACTGAGTTCTTTTAAGAAATAACTCCCTTGGTTCCTGAAGATTCTGAGAGCCTCTAGGAATGGGGAAATATACCCCCAAGACAGAATCAACAAAAAGGCTTCAGAAATGCCACTTCAAAAGCCTAACAAGATAAATTATTAGAGAAAGCAGTTTATTGCATTTGATTACTTAAAAATAGACGTCAAAAAACACCCAACTGTAAAGAGCATGTTTTGTTTGTTTTTTCCCATGATAGAAGACATCAGTTTGTTTTCATTTGGGAATTCTTTCTCCATCCAGTTCAGAAGATGGAACCTGGCCACAGGCAAGATTTTATGTATGTCTGATCTTTTGATTTCTAGGTACTTTGTCCTGGTTGAAAAAAGTTCCTCTTGTGTAGTTATGCTATGAAAATAAAAACCAAAAACGTGAGAGCGATCCACCTGACTTAGAGAATGTGTGTGTGTAAGCAAGTACTCTTACTGAACCATTCTAGTTTGTCAGTATTATATTTGAAATTTTAGCTGATTTAAAGAACGGTAACAGATAACATTTATGTAGAATGTAGATGAAGAAATATCTGGGTCAGGTGTTTTATAATGAAGTGTATCTTGGAAGCAGCCTTGTTTTATGATCATTCTGCTTGTTTGTGATGACAACTAAGCTGCATATCATAAATTCCTCGATTCTCTGGTTTGGTGAGAATAATTGCTTCCCTACCCAAGGGGTGGCAGCAGAACACATACCATACTCTCCAGTGTACTTTTGATCGACTTATAGTTTATTGGGGAAAGTATCATAAAGGTTATAAACCAGACTTCTAGGTTTTGAGTAGACATCCCCAACAGAAACAGTGCTGGTTTTGGAGATGTCAGTCAGCTGACAATCTAAGCGTGACTATTTTTGGTGGTGGAAGGACTGGATAGCCAACTTGTCTGCTTGTGGAAAAACACAGGTCTGGCGGACCTGTGGAATTTACCACTAGTAGGAATTTCTACAGGGCAAGGTCTCATGTAGATAAGGTCTCTTTCCAGTGCTAATACTGAGGAGAAAACAAACACTATGGTGCACATTTGTTAAATTAATTTACCCTATGAAGAAATGTTTCCAAGGACCTGATTTCACATTTTCAGACTTTAAACACTTAAAGTTACAAAGCTAGCAAGGGTTTTTTTATACTTTTGTTTGTTGTTCCATTCACTGTGTCTCTTCTTTCTTACTAGTCACTGGCACATAAGCCCATTCGACTTGATGTTGTACGCAGCTTTCCAATGTTTTTCTTGCCAGCTTCCATTGGACTATGGATGTATGAAATTCTACTAAAGTTGGCATATTGGACTATTGTGATACTATGCAAGCTCAGTAATTAGGGGAAAGTTTAGACTTTCTGGGAGTCTTCCCAATTACTGTTTCTTAAACTTGTTGTGGCCCTCAAGGACCTGATCTATAAAGACCTCAGGAAGTAACTTTCTTACAGAGTCATTAAGTATCAGGTAGAAACAGTTTGTTAAGTGATATCACATTTCTTAAGGTACCTTGGCTCATACCAGATCTTTTGCCTGCAAGATGTAAATCAGCTTAATTTATACCGATAGCTGTTGTAAGAAAGCTAGCCTTCAGATCTGGTCAGAACAGATTTGGGGCTGTTAATTTCGTGTGTGTGTGTGTGTGTGTGTGTGTGTGTGTGTGTGAGTGATTTGATTCCCATTGCCACTTGTTTGCCTTATAAAATGGTAATCTAGATTTTTTTTTTTTAACATAGTAAATTGACATTTTATTCTTAATTTAGTAAGCACATTTCTCAGGAAGACATAGTTTTTCTGTGGCTTTTCTAGAGAGTAAGCTGTTGGGTTGAGACCAAAAAGTGTATATTTAAAGGAATATCCTATTATGTATTGTCTATGTCTTTCCCATCGATATTTTTTGGTTTTTTTTTTTTTTTTTAAAAACAGCCTCATTTAGATATAATTAACGTGCTATACTATCAAGGTTCATCCATGTTGCAGCACGTATCAGTACTTCATTCTTTTTATGGCCAAATAATATTCCATTGTGTGGATACATCACGTTTTGTTAATTTGTCTATTGATTGACATTTAGGTGTTATGAATAATCTGGTATAAATATTCATGTACAAGTTTTTGTGTGGCCATATTTTCATTCTCTTGGTTAAATAGCTAGAGGTGGAATTGCTGGGCCAGACTGTTTTCTAAAGTGGCTGTATCATTTTACATCCTACCAGTGATGAATAAGATTGCAATTTCTCCACTTGGCCTCATTAACACTTATCTGTCTTTCTGATGATTATAGTCATCCTAGTGGGTATGAAGTGATTTCTTGTTGTGGTTTGGTTTGCATTTTCCTGATGACCAGTAGTGTTGAGCATTTTTCCATGTGCTTATTGATCATGTGTCTGTCTTTGGAGAAAGGTCTATTCTGATCCTTTGCCTATTATTAAATTGGGTTATTTGTCTTTTATTATTATTGTGTTGTAGGAGTTCTTTACATATTCTAGATACAAGTTCCTAATCAGATAAATGATTTGCAGATATTTTCTCCTATTCTGTGTGTTGTCTTTACTTTCTTAATGGTGTCCTTTGAAGCACAAAAGAAGAGTCAATGATAAGAAATACATTTAAAGAATGTAACTTATAGCCAGCTTTTTTAAAAAGGAATCACCTAAAATGAACTTCCTGGGTGATTCTGACATCTTGCATTATTAAGAAAAACAATGAGTAAGTTTGAGATGGCTTATGTTTTTAATTTTTTAGCATATAAATGGGCTAACTGATATGTTTTGCTAGGTAATTTTGTTTGGTTCAGGTGGAACTAGGAATATTGAAGTATTTCTTAACTGATGGTACTGATAAATATCTTGGGAATGTGCAGGTAAAAGGATATGTTGCTGGCATTCTTATTGAGGTTAGAGAGTAAGAGGCTAATGGCTGCTGAAAAGGGACCTTGGTCATCTCCCCTATAGTTGAGAATTTGGTCCTGTTTTTCAGTTCTAGAAACATGAATTTGTTTGGGCACCCAGAATTGATCAGACTCTCAGCACCTTGTTCTTTTTAATCAAACTCAGAAGTGATTGATATGTAAAACATATCTCCATTTGGAAAGAGTGTGTGTCTGTGTCTATGAAAGAGAGACAGAGATTGCATAACT
Source organism: Trichechus manatus latirostris (assembly GCF_000243295.1). Lineage (NCBI taxonomy): Eukaryota > Metazoa > Chordata > Mammalia > Sirenia > Trichechidae > Trichechus > Trichechus manatus. The sequence goes on along the minus strand of NW_004444016.1, from coordinate 5,559,300 downwards.
GAGATATTTATGTGCCTTCCAAGGCTCTCCTTTCCCATTATCAAGGTACTTAGGAGGCTGAATCAGTGATTATAAAGTTTTCTTGATGAGCCTGGAATTTAAAACAAAGGGAGGGAGGAACAGGATGATGCCGATGATCGTAAGTGATATTTCATATAGGCTTTAGAAAGATGAATTAGGGAGAGAATTCTGCTTGGCAGTTTTAAGAATTCTTATGCTTTATTTGGAGCCCTGGTGGCGCAGTGGTTAAGAGCTCAGACTGCTAACCAGAAGGTCGGCAGTTCAAATCCACTGCCCGCTCTTTGGAAACCCTATGGGGCAGTTCTGTTCTGTCCTGTAAGGTCGGTATGAGTTGGAATCGACTTGATGGCAACGGTGTTTTGTTTTTTGTTTTGTTTTTAATGCTTTATTTATTTAATTTATGCATTACCCTGCTGTGATATCTCCCACTGAAAAGCACACAACCTGCTAGATTACAAACCTGTTCATACAGGACTCACAAATACCAGCCTTTCAGTGGTCCCTTGTCAAAGTGCTTTACTTCTTTACATAGCTAATCCCACTCACTGTTCATTCAAATAATTGAGCAGCTACCATATTGTGAACACAGTACCTGGCTCTGGGTATACTTTGAATAACACTGGTGTAGTCCCTGCCTTCCTGATGAGCTCACTCTTGCTCCTTTTACTTACGACAAGCATGAAATTAAACTGTCTACTTATGTGGTGCTTGACCCTCTAATGAGTTATTCTTTCTTTCACAGCAATGGCACAAGCATGATATCATTGATCATTCCTCCCAAAGACCAGATATCACGAGTGGCAAAAATGTTAGCAGATGAGTTTGGAACTGCATCTAACATTAAGTCACGAGTAAACCGCCTTTCAGTCCTGGGAGCCATTACATCTGTACAACAGAGACTCAAACTTTATAACAAAGGTAATCTGGAGCTTGATCATTTTCCTCCTTTACTTTGTCCATCTTGGTATTTTCCACTTTGATGCTGCCATCATGTTTTGGCTACTAACTGGTGCAACTCTCATCAATATCCCTTTGACCTTGGTGTTTAACTTTACCTTTTTTTTTTTTTTTTAAGTGTATTTGTTGAAAGTTAAGTCGTATTTATTGTACTTAAAAGGGATAAATCCTACCTGAAACATCTCAGAGCAAGTTTCAAAATTAGGAAGAGAATCTGCCTGAGAGATTTAAAAATTATTATGTTTTAAATTATGAAATAGATGGGCAGGGATCATAGGTTGTGGGAAACATTTCCTGTTACCTGAGGGAAATTGGCTATGGGTTTAAGTGGAGATATTGTTTATGTTCTTTGCAGTACCTCCAAATGGTCTGGTTGTTTACTGTGGAACAATTGTAACAGAAGAAGGAAAGGAAAAGAAAGTCAACATTGACTTCGAGCCTTTCAAACCAATTAATACGTCATTGTATTTGTGTGACAACAAATTCCATACAGAGGTAAGAAGTTCAAGCATAGAACATTTTCATCACCCCAACAAGAAATTCATTAACAGTCACTCTTCATTCCCCCCAGCTACCCAAGAGATAGGCAACTACTAATCTCCTTTTTGTTTGGGCATTTCATAATAATGGAATCATACAATGTGTGACCTCTTGTGACTGGCTTCATTCATTCATAATGTTTTCGAGGTTCGTCCATGTTGTAGCATGCATCAGTACTTTACAGAATGGAATTGCTGGGACATATGGTAACCCTCTGTTTACCCTTTGAGAAACTGCCAGGCAGTTCCCAAAAGTGGCTGCACCATTTTTTTCCACCAGTAATGAAAAGTTCCATATCCTCACCAATACTTCTTATTTATTATCTGTCTTTTTTTTTTATCACAGCCATCCTTAGTCGGTGTGCAGTGGTATCTTCTTGTGGTTTTGATGTGTATTTTCCTAAAGATAAATGATGTTGAGCATCTTCTTGTGTGCTTATTGGCCATTTGTCTATCTTCTTTGGGAAAATATCTATTCCAATCCTTTGGTCATTATTAAGCTGGGTTATTTGTTTTTTATTATTGAGTTTTAGGAGTTATTTACATATACTAGATACAAGTCTCTTACCAGATACATCATTTGCAAATATTTTCTCCCATTCTGTGAGTTAAATCTTTTTGCTTTCTTGATAGTGTCCTTTGAAGCATAAAAAAGTTCTTAATTTTGATGGAAGTCCGATTTATTTTTTCATGTTGCCTGTCTATGCTTTTGGTATCATATCTAAAAAGGTTTTGCCTAACCTGAAATCACAGAGATTTGCTACTGTGTTTTAGTTTTATAGTTTTAGCTCTTACATTTAGACATATGATCAATTTTGATTTAATTTTTTTATATGGTGTGAGGAATGGGCCCAACTTCCTTTTTTGAATGTGAATATCCAGTCTCAGCCCCATTTGTTGAAAAGGCTATTCCTTCTCCCATTAAATTGTCTTGGCACCTTTGTCAAAAATCAGTTGAAGATAAATGAGAGTGTTTATTTCAGGGCTTCCTAATTAATTTTTTACATAGTTTTAACCCTAGAATTCCAGGTCATTAGTAGTTAAGGGCTTGAGAAAAGCATGTAAAAAATACTAGTTTTGCAAGGCGTCTGTTTTAATGAAAGGGGGACACATACTTGAAACCTTGTGTTTCATATTCTGGGTATGTAGAACTTTGTTTATCAGAGCCTGGACGAGGGTACGCAACTGTCAGGGTCGTGCAAGACCCTGCATGATCCCACGAGTGAGTGCCTCAAATTTTGCAGCATTAAGCATCTCCTTTGCCTTACCGTAGTCTTGGCCTTATTGGTTTACAAACAAGGGAATTTCTTGAGTTTTTGTAAGATCTACTTCTCTACCAATTTGTTCTTACCATTTTAATGAAGAATTAAAATGTTACCACTCCAAATATTCTGTGATTAAACTGGAAAAGGCCCCAGTGTTGTGTTAGGGTTAGGAGACAAATCCACTACTCTTAGCAAAAGTTGATCAATAGCCTATCTGAATCCCTAGATGAAATAGGGGAGGAGGCCTGTAAGAGAAGTTCAGTAAAAGCATGTAATAAAAATGCCATTTTGCTGGAACATTTGCTCCAACCAACCCTTTGGGAAAACCAGGTTTCTATTATCTTCTTCAGTCTTGAATTTATTATGACACCAATCATTCACCATGTTTGGGGAGAGTGCTAAACTGGGTTTGGAGAACTAATTAGAGACAAAGAAGTAATTGATTAATTGATTGCCATCTCTCCCTGTATGCCTACGTTTCTTGCACCCTTCGTTTTCGGCTCACAGATAGTAAATCTTTTAATAGTAGGACTGTAAGAGCTTATTTTAATCACACTTTTGAGTGACAAAGCAGCCATAAGATGAACTTTAATGGTGGAAAAGAAACCTCATTAGAGTGACCTAAATCAGTCAACACTGGAACAATCAGGAATTCACAGCTGGCTCCTAGTTCAGTCTCTTGCTTTTCATCAACCTAGGGAAAAACTCTACAGTGGATTTAGAACTGGCATTTGTCGACACAGTTTACAGTGGCTGATTTTTGCTAAATTGACAGGACTTTCAATTCCAGTTGGATCTTGGTCGACTGCATAGAAAGTTGAGACTTTTTCTCTTAGCTACCTCAGCCTCCTCCTGGTAGAGGCTTCATTGGGGAGGCTCTTAGCTACCCTGTCACACTTATCTGTATGTGGTTAGATAAAAGCAGATTTTGAATCTTGTTGATTTAAACAGTACCTGGCACTCAGGTTATCTGCCTTTAGCTCACTTATTAAGTTAGCCTTATTGGTTTTTCTAAACCTCATAATCTTGATAGCTTTTGTTTACTTCGGCTTTAACAGATATACCGGTAACTAGAAATGAATGTAGCATACTGCACAACACAAGTTACGCCCTGCTTAATCTGTTTGATTATATATTCTTATGAGGGACAAATCTATTCCCTGATGAGGGAACTTTTTAAAAACTTCAATCAAGCTACCTAACAAAGATCATTATGATAAGGCTGTCTTTTTCACATGTACAGTATTCATGACTTAATGCTAATTATCAAGCATGGTTTGGGTAGGATAAAGATTGATTCTTAGTGATTAATCTGCTTGCTAGTCAGTTCTTGAAGGAGCTATTTTCTTCCTTAGTTAAATTGAAATAGGTAATAATTTCTTAGTTCTAAAGGGGCCGCCACCTAGCAATTAGTGATCTGCCAAGCTTGCAGCATTCAGACTTCATCGTGAAAACTTCTCTGTGGGTCCCAGACTGTTTTAATATTTGCTCTTTTAGGAGGCAAAACCATGGAGATATAATGCTATTTCAGAAGAAGAGTTTTCACCATAAAAACTCAGAATCATTAGCTGTTAATACCATTAAAATAAAATTGAGGTTTGAGTCTCATATACGAGTATTAATGATGCTCAGTACACAAGAGTTAAATGTAACATTTCAAAACCAGAATACCTTTTTATAGACTTTCTGGGTTTTGTACTCATGTACTCTAGAATTGATTTACAAGATATTTGCCTTGGAGAATACTGCCTATTCATGCTGGGGTTACTAATGAGAACAGAGAGTCAAACTTTGAAAGTTAGAGCCTTAATTTGAATTTTATGCTCCATAGACTATCATCAGTCTAAATCAAATCAAGGGCTAGGAAGAAGTTGAGCCCTACAACTCTATATTGGTTTTGTATTTACATGCCCTGGTCAGGTGTGGAGCCCTGGTGGTACAGTGGTTCAGCTTTTGGCTGCTAACCAAAAGATCGGCAGTTTGAATCCACCAGCCGCTCCTTGGAAACCCTGTGGGGTAGTTCTGCTCTGTCCTGTAGGGTTACCATGAGTCAGAATCAACTCAGTGGCAATGGGTTTTCTTGGTCAGGTGTGTTGAAGGGCTTCATATAGGTTCCATTGGTTATTTCTACAACAGATTCTATATATTTATAGTTGAAGTCTATAAATTATTCCATAAAATGGTTTTGCCATAGTACTTATACTGTGATGAGTAGGATGAAAAGGTTTGTATATATCCTTTTGGGTTTTGTCTTGACCTTAGCAGAAAGCTTTGGGGCTTATTGTATGGTACATGTGTTCATTTTTCAGGCTCTTACAGCGCTACTTTCGGATGATAGCAAGTTTGGCTTCATTGTAATAGATGGTAGTGGTGCACTTTTTGGCACACTCCAGGGAAACACAAGAGAAGTCCTGCACAAATTCACTGTGGATCTTCCAAAGAAACACGGTAATATAGGAGGAGAACATGAGCCCACTTACCCTGTGTTTAGCAATAAGGAAACAGGTATATGGGGGAGAAAGTAAACCCAGATGATGTAGAAAGAAGCATTACAGAATGACTGATGACTCAGTGGTGCTTGTGGCTTTTCTCTTGACATCAGAATTAGTTATCACTTTCTGAAAATGAGTAAGTTTATGCTAAGCATCCAGTTAAGGGAATACTGATTTTTCTCTTTGTACTTTCCTTGGGTAATAGCATGATTGATTAACTTATTTTTTAATTAGCAACATGTCTTGTACTTCTTAATAATTGCCTTTTTCTCTCACCACTTTTTTATGTCAAAGGTAGAGGAGGTCAGTCTGCCTTGCGTTTTGCCCGTTTAAGAATGGAAAAGCGACATAATTATGTTCGGAAAGTAGCTGAGACTGCTGTGCAGCTGTTTATTTCTGGGGACAAAGTGAATGTGGCTGGTCTCGTTTTAGCTGGATCAGCTGACTTTAAAACTGAACTAAGTCAATCTGATATGTTTGATCAGGTAAGTGAGAAATAGGTGCCCCGTTATTTAAGTCTACGTGAGAGTGGGCGAGTCCTCTGTATGAGCACTAAGACATCTTTTTGACTCTTATAGTATTATACTCCCTGTATTAAAAACCTAGCTCTGAGTTAAAAGATGGTGTATTTCCAAGTTTTTACTAGGAAACATTCCCCGTGCTTTTCTGGACTTCTCTCTTTTGAAATTAGCCATTTTTAGGTGGGATCATTCTGGGCCCTGTGGAGGTCCCCTGGTTCAGTGGGTTGCTATAATTGACTTAAAAATGGAAGTTGATTTCATGGAAACTAGAAGCTAGCTTTTCTGTCTTTTCCTCATTTATTTATGGAGGTAAGTGAAGCAGTGAGACTTTCAACAATATGACAAAACTGAGTAAGCCTAAAGCATTTAATACCAGAAAGATCCTGTGGTTTATGACACAGGTTTAGGTTTAGCCCCCTAGGGTGTTCTTCTGGAAGAGACAGCATTATGGTAGGAGGCACACCAAAGAAGCTGGTTTGGTACTGTGTTATCTTGTTTGGCAGGAGGTTTTCCTTACACAAGAAATTTTACTTGTTTTTAGTGCACCGTTGCTCACTGCAAGAACAGCTCTTGAGTAAATTGGGCTTCTTCCTCATATTCTCTCTCTTCAGTGATTGTGGTCCTGGGCTTTTGCATGCCATTAAGAAGTAAGTGGGTCTTGGTAAAAGTGTTTTGAATGTACTAATGAGATTTTTTTTTTTTTTTTTTTAATTGTGTCAGAGGTTGCAATCAAAAGTTTTGAAATTAGTTGATATCTCCTATGGTGGTGAAAATGGATTCAACCAAGCTATTGAGTTATCTACTGAAGTCCTCTCCAACGTGAAGTTCATTCAAGAGAAGAAATTAATAGGTATCAGTAAAATTCAGCTGATTTATTTATCCTGTAGATGTTTTTGTATGTATATATACCTGATTGTATATGAAACAAAATGCTGAATGGATACGTGAAAGTCAGATTTAGCATTTTTATTTAATAGGGTGATGAATAGGCCCAAATTAAAAATTAATGTAGCTGTTGTTTATCCTTGTTTCTGATTTAACTGAACATAACATTTCCAAATGATTGCACATTTCCAAATGATTGCACATTTGGGGCCAGTTGTTACCTCTTGAAAATCAGTTTATGGAGCCTCAGATAATGACATAGTTTTCACTGATTTTTGGTACTTACTCAGTTTTCTAAGTTTTGGGGTGTTTTGTTTGTTTGTTTCTCTCTCTCTGATTTTGAGTATGAGACTCTGTATCTGCAAGAGAAACTTCACTGTATATGTTGTTATTGACCTCTTCTTAAACACAGGACGATACTTTGATGAAATCAGCCAGGACACGGGCAAGTACTGTTTTGGAGTTGAAGATACACTAAAGGCTTTGGAAATGGGAGCTGTAGAGATTCTAATAGTCTATGAAAATCTGGATATAATGAGATACGTTCTTCATTGCCAAGGCACAGAAGGTATGAGAATTAGAAAGTACGGTTGCTGTTTGTTACTGACCTGTGCATTCAGGAAGCCTACAGTGGAGAAATGAGAGAAATGGCCAATTTCACTACCAATCAGAAGGCAGCTCCTACCCCTTGCCCCCCACGCTTTCAGTCTTTATGAGATTTTTCTGCTTGAACTGTTTGATGTCTTCTTGCTGCTATTGTTAGTTGCTGTCAGGTAGACTCCAGCTCATGGCGACATGTATAGCAGAATGAAACATTGCCCATTCCTGCGCCATCTCTGTAATCTTTGATATGTTTAGGCCCATGGTTGCAGCTGTTGTGTCAGCTCATCTTACTGAGGATTTTCCTCATTTTCACTGACCCTCTACTTTACCAAACATGATGTCCTTTTCAAGTGATTGGTCTTTCCTAATGACATGTCCACAGTGAGCAATACAAAGTCTTGCCATCCTCACTTCTAAGGGGGATGCGTAAGATAGTTAAATTTCCTGAGGACCAGGACTGTATCATTGATGTCTTTGGTGTTTTCTTATGATAGGATCAGTGTACCTGGTGGACACTCAGTGCATGCTAACTAACATGCTTATGAAAGAAAGTTTATAGGATGAAATCAGGAGCTCTCTCCCTAACCTCGTCTCATGGGGCTAACACCTGTTAATATGTGAGAACCAAGTTGACATGTTTTTTCCCCCCTGATACTGCAGAGGAGAAAATTCTCTATCTAACTCCAGAACAAGAGAAGGATAAATCTCATTTCACAGACAAAGAGGTATGTGATTGTTTTCTTGGTTTGGTGATACATGCAAGGAAACATAAATCTGTGTGTTAAAGTTCTGGCAGCACAGAGTATCTGCCTTGGGAAACCAAACCTCATACTTGTTGGGGGGTCAGTGGGAGGTTATCAACTCATATTTTTAAAGTAGTTAAGCAAACAGGAAAACATTCTCATCCTTTAAATAGTAGAGAGGAAGGTTTAATGGGATAGTAACTCCCCTGTGCTGTGAAATCTCTTCCACCAAAACAGCTTCTCCAGGTTTGGTCTAAATGTTTCACCACAGCTTAAAGGGTCACTTTCCCCGGGGAGATCCCTTTAAGTGGTAGCTTCCTCACATTCCAAGTTGGAGGGCTTTGCTCTTAAGTAGGCTGCTCCAAAGAGCAGTTCTGGCACATCTCTTCTGGGCTGTTGAATGAGTGCTGCCTAAAGACACTTTACAACAGCCAGACTTCTAGAGTCAGCAGCAGAAATCTTAAGTTGAAATCTGCTAAGTTTGCGTTGATATTTCATAACCAAGTCTAGAGCTTGGGGAAGAGTATTATTTGAAATAGTCAGAATTTCTATGCTATTACAATTATGTCACCAGAAACCAGAATTCACCTAGAGAGTTTTGTACATACATTCACACATAATGTGACAGAGGGAGAATGAGAATAATGGCTGGGTTGGGAGGTGGCATAGGAGGAACTAAGTCTTGATGTCTCCTAATCCCATTGTTTACGTATCTCATGGTCGCCCCTACAGACAGGACAGGAACATGAGCTGATTGAGAGCATGCCCTTACTGGAATGGTTTGCTAACAACTACAAAAAATTTGGAGCTACATTGGAAATTGTCACAGATAAGTCACAAGAAGGATCCCAGTTTGTGAAAGGATTTGGTGGAATTGGAGGTGGGTAGCAAATCAGAAAGCTGCACTTAAAACCAGGGTCTTGAGCCAGAACCAGGGTCTCAGTCCAGGGTCCTTCCCTGGGTATTGTCAAATACGTTCCTTCAAATTAGATGTGCTCACCATCTTTTAAACAGGCAGCACATGACTTCAGGTTTGGGCTATTTTTTATAGTCACCTTTTTCCCCTGTAATTCTGCCAGGGAATTGGGCTTTCCCTTATTAGTGTGAACCTTCTCCACGCCATGACTTACCCTTTGGTTTGTTTCCCCAGGTATCTTGCGGTACCGAGTAGATTTCCAGGGAATGGAATACCAAGGAGGAGACGATGAATTTTTCGACCTTGATGACTACTAGGTAGTCGACATGGGTCCGGCAAAACGTGCCTCACCCTCCAGCATCCAACCCAAGGAGCATACCCGTGGTGGAAACCAAACAGATCCCTGCCTTACAATTGGAACATTTCCAGAACTTAATCCACAAGCATTGGATATTGAAAAGAAAACCGAAACAAAACCAGACCCAACCCTACACTTTGGTTTGTCATGGTGTCAGCGCAGCAGCCTACAACTAAGTTCCTAAATGCCACTATGGACTAATTTAAAAAAGAATCCCAGTTTTTACTTTTACTTGATGGT
>NW_004444016.1:5523742-5549642 GCF_000243295.1 Trichechus manatus latirostris | reverse complement strand
GTTTGTTTATTTTGATTGGAGAAAAATTAAATTGCATTTTGCAGTGACCCATTTACATGGCATTCTCAGCTTAGACTGCTAAGAAGAAATATATGTGGTGAAATGTTGGAACCATTTCTCTCTTGGTCTCTGTTTAATGTTGAATGGGTGAGCTAATACGAGGCATTTTCAACTTCACTCCCTCATGCCCCTTCCCCCTCCAGACTGGCAGTTTCAAGGATGAAAATTGTGTTGCAAAGTCAGACTGACTCATGAAGCATTTGGGCCAGTGCACTGTGTCCTTCCATCTGTTTTTTCAGATGCATTTGTGCCCAGGGTTTGGGAGCCGTCAACATCAATTGCTTTGACAAAGGTTCTCATAATCTTAGCTTACTAGAAACCAGTTTGGGATGGATATGATGGGGTTTCTGTGCTTTTGCTGGGATTGGAAGAAATAAAACATGCAATGTAAGTGGAAACAGAAATTTAAAGGAAATTTTATTTTGCTTGGGTCTATCCTTGGTAAAAGGGAGATGGTTGTGTTTTCCTTGTGTTGGATGGCATGAGATTATGTGAATGTTTTGATTTTAATAAAATGAACTGCAAGGTTTTTCACAGGAACGATGGACAAGATATGTATGACTGTGCATGTAATTATAAACCCCTGACCTCCTGGTGGGGTTGGAGCATCTGTTTCACATAGGGGACTTACAAGCACCTCTCATGAGAAATTGTGGGGGGGGTGGTGGGAAGGGATGGGACACAGCTTCTGGCACCAAGGATTAACCATGTTGGATCCAAAAGGGGGCCTGAAACCCTGGGCTTCACAGTTGGGCTATAAGTTGGACTTGAACCCAGCTGATAAGCAAGGTGATGGCTTGCCCAAGGTAGTGACAGTGAACAGTGTGTACAATGTGCCCAGTGGTCGCAATGAAAAAGCATACCAAATGGACTTTGAAGGACCAAAGGTTTAAAAAGTCAATTGGTATCACCCCCTACACTGACTAGGGTAGTGGGGTGCATTTGGTTTTCAAATTGGGTACTTTTAACACGTAGTGCCTGACTGCTGTTCTTCACTGACTTTTGACTCAGTCACTTGTAGCTTTATTGGTCTGAACCAGCTCCTTGTTCCCAGGTTACAGACCTGCCTATCGTTCCAATAATCCTGTTTCACTTGAATGGAGTATGTCTTAAAATGTAGTTTCTGGTTCTCACACTGTACTCTGAGGTCCAAATGACTGTCTGTCAATGTGTAACCTGATGTCTCAACTCCCAGTGAGAAGAGTCAATTCTTTGGTGTTCACCGATGCGAGAATCTTCACCGGAACAGGCTTTTGGTTTGGGCTCTGCTGTTTGTTTGCAGAAAACCCAAGAGCAAGCAAACATGCTGTCTTCACAGCAGTACCTTAGGGTTTTGCCATTGTAAATGGGTCTAATGTGATATGACAAGACCAGAGAAATTGGATGTAAATTTACATTTTTGGATATGCTTATTTCACATGATACATTTAGGGTATGCAGCTCCTTTTGTAGTTTTTATTTTTACTATTTAAGTTTGGAAATGATGCCAAATTTTTGTATTTCTTTAATCAATGTGTTCTCTTTGGTGATATATATTGCATTATATATTGATGTGTGTATCAATATATACTGATATGTATTACACTTAAACACATACAAACACATAAATAAGGGGGTGAAAACCATAGCCTTTGCGTTCTCTATAGCCTCTGCAGAGAGATCTTAAGCAGCAAAATCTTGGTGTTGTGATGTACAGAAATGGAGAAGAGTATTAAACCATATTTAAGAATATACTTTGTGTGCTTGAGATTCTTTAGGTCTGTGCTGTGGAGACAGTGTGAGGCACTCTGGCTCTGAGGCATGGATCAGTTTAGTCATGACTGATAAACTTCAGCCTTAGATTTGAGTTCTTTTCATTACATTTGCTTATGGAAAGGTATATGCAAAAGGGTGTCTGAGCTCATGATGGGGAAGGAGGTTCAAGCTGATGGGCTCCACTGAATTTGTATATTCCATATGCACTCAAAAGAGAAACGTGGGGGGGGGGCGGTGTTTAAGGCATTTTAAATGTTATCCCAGGTAGTTCTCAACATCCCTTGAAGGCAGATGGTGTACCCCACTTCACAGGTGATGCAACTGAGACCAAGAGATTAAGTTACGGTTCTGTAATGGCAAAGCTGTATCCCAGACCTAATTCCAAAATTTATTCTTTATACACCTGGTTGCCTTCAAGTCCTGTAGTAGAATGGCCTAGGTGAAAGAGCAGAAACTAAGCCTAGGCCCTTTCCCTCCCACCCTCCCAGATTTACATACCTGATGCTGGATAAGTATTCGCCCCATCGTTAGACCCATCCAAGAGCAAGTCGTGGCCAGTCCAGTGGAGCAGGGCTCCACGAGCAGAAGAGAATTTATTTCATTTGCTTTCCCCAAAGGTTGAGGTGATTAGAGCCCCTTTCTATTTGGTAGTTTAGGAAGCCTCATAGAACCAAGGTGGTGCATGGTTTGCTTCCCACCAGAATTGAGAAAACATGAAATTGACCAATAATGGCAATTCTGCCACTCCTTTTTCAGCATATTTGCATACCTTTTCTCATTTGCTCTAGAGGGTAGCCCTGGTGAAACCCAGTCATGCTCTGCAACTTGCCTGTGCATAGCAGGGTAGGATATTTTTCCTCCTGATGCATCCCTAGGTGCTATTCTTGAAGTCAGAAGTTGTTGGAAGGTAGAACAGTGGTGCCGGATGTGTGGGCTGTGGTGTTTGCCCGTCTGGGCCTGCAGCGCTTGCCGTCTTTTGTTCTCAGCTCTGGTTCCCATGCCGTGATGCTTCCAGACAGGCACAGTGGATTCGGGGCTGAGTGCCAAGGTGAAATTTAAGACATGTCAGCTTCTCCCTTGCTGCCAATTTGAGTGAGTGCCAGCCGGGACTCCCACCTGCCAAGTCCCCACCCCAATGCAGACTTCACTTCCAGGGACATGGAACTGGCCAGCCAAGGAGTGTGGAAGTGTCACACTAGAGTCAGTGAAGCAGGGCTCAGTTATTTGTTGGTTTTAGAGCACTTTGGGTGCCAAAGTTGATGAGGACGTGGCTGATCAGCAGAGGAAGTTAGAGGTACCTCGCCCAGGGTTTTCCTCTGAAAATCAACTGGTGAATTCTGTTTCAGGTATAGTGATCTCCAGGAGTCCTTCCCTGAAACTGACTGGCAGGCTTATCCTGGGGCTCAATTAAGAGCCCAGGATGAGCAGTTTTAACAGCTCTGGTTCCAGCTCTGCCATTCATTACCTGGGCTTGTGGCTAAAGCTAAGTCTTTTCCTATCCCTCAGTTTCCAGCTGTAAAGCTACCAGGATAGTACAGTGGTGAGCCAAAAAAAATAAGTTGGAGTCAAGTCGATTCCAACTCAGTAACCCTATAGGACAGAGTAGAACTGCCCTGTAGGGTTTCCAAGGAGTGGCTGGTGGACGTGAACTGCCGACCTTTTGGTTAGCAGCCAAGCTTTTAACCACTGCACCACCAAGGCTCCATAGTGGTGAGCAGGAGATCTGAAATCTGACTGGGTTATAAATCCTTTGAGACCTTGGCAAATTACTTAACCTCTGAGCCACAATTCCCCTACCTGTAATAATGCCCACTAAGGATTGCAGTGAGGATTAAATGCCGTGAGGCACGTTAAGTACACTACAGTGCCTGGCACTTGGCAAGGGCTCAGATGGGAGCTGCTCTGATCCCTCCACTACAACTTTGGTCCTCTGGAGGTAGCCAGGGTACATTTTCTCTGGTGACCACGAGGTGGTGCTAGAGTTAAGGACAGTGGCTGTGAAAGGCCATTTGCTTCTGGTGGGGAGATTTCTGACAAGTATGAGGTGCCTGGGACAGCTTGCTTTTGCCCTTAAAATATGGAGAAGTGGAGAAGGCAAACTATCAAAGGAAGCAGGGATGAGTGAACAGAGGAGAGCTCCAGCTCTGCCCAGTTTCCTTCTTATCACACAATCTGGGTTTTGACCTATCCATCTGTAAAATCATTATAAGCCAAAAAAAAAAACCCCAAGCCCGCTGCCATCAAGTCGATTCTAACTCACAGCAACCCCATGTGTTGTAGAGTAGAACTCCATAGGGTCTTCTCAGCTGTAGTCTTTACAGAAGTAGGTCACCAGGCCTTTTCCTTGGCGCTGCTGGGTGGCTTCGAACCACCAACCTTTAAGTTAGTAGTCAAATGCAAACCGTTTGTACCACCCAGGGACCTAAGGTGGCACAGTGGTTAAGCGCTCAACTGCTAACTGAAAGGTCGGCAGTTTGAACCCACCAGCCGCTCTCTGGCAGTCTGCTTCCATAAAGATTTACAGCCTTTGAAAACCTATGAGACAGTTCTGTCTTATAGGGTCGCTATGAGTTGGAATGGAGTCGACGGCAGTAAGTCTGGGTAACATGCATTGAACAGCTACTATGCACCAGGCACGTTGGTAAGTGTGTCACATGCATCATTTCATTTAATCCTTAGAAAAACATAATGACATAGGTACTGCTAACAATCACTTGCCTAAGTTCACAAGCAACTAAGTGGGAAAATCTGAGGCTCCAAGTTATCTGTTTGGTCCCAAAGCTAATGAAAACGGCAGATCACTCTTCACTCAAGAAAGGATCAAACAGTTGCTGGTACAACTGAGAAGATGACAAGATGTGGACTCACCAAACCCTGTTGTGCTTTCAGAGACAACCAACAACTTAGATTGAATCTGGAAGGCACCTAGCATCCTGTCCTTCACACACACACACACACACACACACACACACACACACACACGCACATTTTGACTGGTCGGCCCAGCTTAGCTACAGCCACAGGTGATGGACAAAGGGAGCTCCTTTGGGGTCTCTGTAGAAGGGCCCTTAATTTCTCCAGCATCATCAGAGTAGAAAGTACACACATAAGAGAAATTTTCAGATACTAGGGTATCTTAAAAATTTTTGTCAGTAGCAAGGGCCAGAAGGCAGAAGGGGACAGGAAAGCTGGTGATAGGGAACCCAAGGTTGAGTAAGGATAGCATACATGTGTTGTGACGTTGTTAACCATTGTCATAGGGCAACATGTGTACTAACTGTTAAATGAGAAACTATTTTGTTCTGTAAGCCTTCACCTAAAGTACAATAAAAAATAAATAAAAAGATACCCATTTGGGCAGCAAAGTGAAGTGGGAAAAAAAATTTTGTCAGTAGGACAATTAACGCAATTGAAATTGGAACATGGACTATAGATAAGTATTGTATCAATATTAAATTTCCTGTATTTGGTAACTGCATGTGGTTATGTAAGAGAATACCCTTCTCCTTAGGAAATATACACTGAAGTATCAAGGAATTTAAAATAAGGGATTTTTACTAAGGAAATTTTTTGGAAAAAAAGAACCTTACAATCTGAAAAACAGTCACTTAACTTTTGGTCTTTTTCCTTCCAGTCTTTTATCTACTATTAGGTATGTAGAATTTTTGTTTGTTTGGGGAGGTGGGGTTCTTACAGGGGACTTTTTTTTTTTTTTCCCCTCGTCTTAAAAAAAGTTACACTGTATATACCACTTACAATCTTCTTTCTCTAAACTTATTATTTGCCGTGTTGTTACATAATTCTTAAAACATAAATGATAAAGATAGCATTTGGGTTCTAACTAGTTCACAAGGTATTTAAAACAAAACTGGTTTGATTCTTAATTGAAGTTTGTTTTTTAATCAATTTGGATTCAACTCAGAGGTTAGCATTTAAGAGTTAGTTCTGCTGCAGGGTTTGAAGTTCAGGAGCAATCCCTACTCTGACTCAACCTGTGGGACTCGGGGCTGGAGGCTGAGGCCTGGAAGTTGGTGGTACCCAAGCTGGAAGGAAGACAACAGAAGCAGGGCCAGAAGAGAAGCTGCTGTCACATGCCTCAGGTTTAAATCAGGGGATGGCCGGGTGTTGGATGAGATGAGGCAGTAGGAAAAACAGGCCCTTGACCCCTAGCTAGGTGAGCAACCCTGGAGGTAAAGAAAGAAGGCAGAGCTGTACCTAAGAATTAAGAGCCTATTCTCGGGGAGGACAAGAGTCATTATTATACTCTAGCTCTTTGTCTACAGCCACATTTAGCTCTTCCATTGCCCCAATATTTTAACTTCTTGTATCAGTTGCCATCGAGTCGGTTCCAACTCATGGCAACCCCATGAGTGTCAGAGTAGAACTGTGTTCCATAGGATTTCCAATGGCTGTGATCTTTCAGAAGATCACCAGACCTTTCTTCCAAGGTGCCTCTGGGTGGTTCAAACATAACCTTTCAGTTAGCTGACTACTTAACCATTTGCGCCACCCAGGGATTTCAACTTAGGGAATCATAATTTTATCACTTGAAGGGTACTTTGACCTTACCTATCTCAGCCCCCTCATTGATAAGGAAGGTGAAGCCCAGAGAGCAATACAATGACCTGTGAAACTGATGCAGTAAATTAGCAGAGCCAACATGACACCTGATGTTACAACTCCAAACTCAGTGCTCTCATACGCGGATGATCTTGTTATTCTTCATCTAAGCCCTATTCTCCCCAGTTGTTATGGATGAAAAAACGGAGGATCAGAGAAGGGCAAGTGAGTGTGGCCTGAAACCAAAGACAGAGCTGGGAGGGGAAAGGTGGCCAACCTCCAGGTGGAGTTATAAAAGCTGTTTTGAAGTCATTTCCCTCTGAGTCAGGGTTGGCATGAGCGTGCAGATTAACTTGTTTCTCCAGCTCCAGGAGTTCCAAATTAGCCCCATCTAGGTTTCCCTGACTGCCACCAATTTCCAGCTCCCTCTCCCACTATGCTGGGATATGCTACCT
Source organism: Trichechus manatus latirostris (assembly GCF_000243295.1). NCBI lineage: Eukaryota > Metazoa > Chordata > Mammalia > Sirenia > Trichechidae > Trichechus > Trichechus manatus. The sequence goes on along the minus strand of NW_004444016.1, from coordinate 5,542,812 downwards.
TCTTCTACCCCTTCTGCTTGGTGCTCCATCCCCACCCAAGTGAAACCCACGGGGCAAACCCATTTCCAGGGAAGCCAAGAGGCCAGGGAAGGAGGGTGGAAACTTCAGAGAAAGGCTCCAAGCAGAAAAGGCAAAGATCTTCTGAGGTACGGACAAAGATGCAGAGGGGTAAGGGTGGGGAGGCTAGGCTTGGGAATGAGATGTCAGGGCTTGATGTGGCGGAGGGGGGCAGGGGGTACACCTGCCCCATGTTACATGGCTGTCCAGACCCAAGTACATTCCTAGCTTAGGCTTGGGTGCGGGGGAGATGAAGCAGGCGGCATGGACCAACCACCTCATGACACAGTCTCCACTGGAAGGCCTGCAGACGGGCATGAAGAAAAAATGGGCAGGGGGGCTCTATTTGTGGAAAGGCTAGGACATTGCTTGAAGAGGAGTTGAAGCTCCTCCAAATAAAGTTGCATTCCTGTGCTTAGAGCTAGAGGCCCTCCCTTGCACCCCTGTCAAACTCTGATTCTGAAGAAAGGTAGCATGGAGGAGGCTCGGCCCCTCCCTGGGGAACTGAGCAAAGGCCCCCGGAGACTCAGTGTCTTCCAGCCTTCTGTTTCCGCAGACCCATCCCATTGCCACCTCTGTTCCTCAGTTGGACTCAGGTTAACGCCAGTGTCATTCTTTCATTCAGTAAGCATTTACCGACATTAAGCAGTTACTTCTCATTCCCTCTTCCACCCAGCTCCAGGCAACCACCAATCTGTTTTCTGTCTCTATGAATTTATCTATTCTGGATATTTCCTATAAATGGAATCGTACAACATGAGACCTTTTGCATCTCGCACCTTTCACTTAGCATAATTGTTTTCGAGGTTCATCCACATTGTAGCATGTATTAGGCCTTCATTCCTTTTTATGGCTGAATAATATTCCATTTGTGTGTGTGTGTATGGAGAGAGAGGGAGAGAGAGACCTTGTGTGCTGCAAAGAGCTAAACACTCAACTACTACCCAAAAGGTTGGTGGTTTGAACCCACCCAGAGGCACTTCGGAAGGAAGGTCTGACAATTTGCTTCTGAAAGGTCACAGCCATGAAAACCCTATGGAGAACTGTTCTCGGCAACACATGAGTCAAAATCAGCTCGGCAGCAGCTAGAGTTTATTCATTTTATCCATTGATGGCCATCTGGGTTGTTTCCACCTTTTGAGTACTGTCAATAGTGATGCTATGCACATACCTGTACATGTTTCAATTATTTTGGGTATATACCTAAGAGTGGAATTGCTGAGTCATATGGTAATTCTATGTTTAACAGTTTGAGGAACTGCCAAACTGTTTTCCACAGTGGCTGAGCCATTTTACATTCTTACTAGCAATGTTCAAGGGTTCCAATTTCTCCATATAGTTGCCAACACTTGTAATTTTCTGGAGTGTTTTTTTTTTTTTTTAGTAGCCATCCTAGTGTGTGTCAAGTGGTATCCCATTATAGTTTTGATTTGCATTTCCCTAAAACACACCAACAATCATGAAGATGGCACAGGACCAGGCAACATTTTGTTCTATTATACATAAGGTCGCCATGAGTCAGAGCCGACTTGAGGGCAACTAAAAAGAACAACGACTAAGCATCTTTTCATGTACTTGTTGACCATTTGTATATCTTTGGAGAAATGTCTATTCAAGCCCTTTCGCCCATTTAATTGGGCTGTTTTGTCTTTTTTTTTTAACAAAGAGAAATTTATTTCCTCACAGTCAAAGTAGGCTAAAAGTCCAAATTCAGGGCGTCAGCTCCAGGGGAAGGCTTTTTCTCTCTGTTGGCCCTTCGTCTCTTCGGTGCGCAGGGACCCCAGTCCAAAGGACGCGCTCTGCTCCCAGCACTGCTTTTTTTTTTTAATTTTTTTATTTTTAACTTCTGTTTTTTTTTTTATTATACTTCATGTGAAGGCTTACAGAACAAATAGTTTCTCATGAAACAGTAGTACACATGTTGTTTTATGACATTGGTTAACAACCCCACAACATGTCAACCCTCTAACTTCTCGACCCTTTTTTTTGGTGAAAATATACATAGCCAAAGATACACCATTTCAAAAATTTCTACATGCACAGTTCAGTGACATTGACTACGCTCTTCCAATTGCAGCACTGCTTTCTTGATGGTATGAGGTCCCCCTGTCTCCCTGCTCACTTCTGTCTTTTATATCTCAAGAGATTGCCTCAAGACAGAATCCAGTCTTGTAGATCAGGTCCTGACTTACTAACACAACTGCCACCCATCCTCCCTCATTTACATCATAGAGGCAGGTTTACAACATACAGGAAAATCACACAGTACCAGGAACCAAGGCCTAGCCAAACTGATACACACATTTTTTGGAGGACATAATTCAAACCATGACATTCCACCCTTCGGCCCAAAAAATCACATCCTTGCAACATGGAAAACATATTCACCCCATCATATCATAGCAAAAGTCTTAACTCCAAGTCCAAAATCCAAAAATTCCTCTTCATCTGTGAAATCTAGAATACAAGTTATCTGCTTCCAAAGGCACAATGGCAGAATGGGCACAAGCTAGACATTTCCATTACAAATGGGAGAAACTGGAGGGAAAGAAAGGATAACAGGCACCAAGCAAGTCAGCAGAACACATTACATTAGCCCTCAAGCCTTTGAAAATAAACCTCTGTTCTCCGAGACAATTTACACAATAGCCCTGCCCTCCAGACTCTAGGTATTGGCCATAGTCTCTGCATTTTGAGTGGAGGCCCCTTGGCCCTGGGCTTCAGCTCGGCCTTCCAGGTCCACTGGGACAGCAACTCTGCTCCCTTGGCTTTAGGCGCACCATTCTCCACCATTCTAGTCCATCGGAGTGGCAACTCCACCCTTAGAAACACCAGAGGCCATGGCTCCACCCTTTGAAAGCCCTGAGGTCATGGCCATACCTTTTGAGACTGAAGCAGCTCGGCTTCTTGTGTCCCTTGTCTCTTCAGCTTCTGCTTCTGTTTCTTGTGGTCTCTTGGCCCTTGGGCCTCTTGCCTGCATCTACCCTGCTGGGGCAGGTGTTCCAAAGCTCTGTAGCTCCACCGGTAAGTGCCCGGAGGCACCCCACTCCGCCAGGAAGGCTTCTGCGCACAGGCACTCAACTCCCTCGCTCAGTGGGTTGGCAAGCCTAGCTCCACTGATAAGGGCCCAGAGGCACCCCACTCCACCAGGAAGCCTCTTGCTCACAGGCATTCAGCTCTCTTGCTCAGTGGGTCGGTTCCAGTGCCGTTTTTCACCGGTCTCCTGGTTCTGCTGTTGCTGCTTCTCTGCTGCTGTAGGTTCTCTGCTGCTGCTGCAGGTTCTCTGCTGCTGCTGCTGGTCCCGTCACTGCCGCATGTCTATCCATTCAGTTTTAAAACCGCTTCCACATTTTAGGTATCTGTTAGAGCAGCACCCCACTCTGTCGGTACCAAATTCTGTCTTAGTCATCTAGTGCTGCCATAACAGAAATACCATAAGTGGATGGTTTTAACGAAGAGAAATTTATTTCCTTACAGTAAAGTAGACTAAAGGCCAAATTCATGGTGTCAACTCCAGGGGAAGGCTTTCTCTCTCTCGGCCTTCTCATCAGTGTTCCCCCGGACTAGGAGCTTCTCGGTGCAGGGACCCCAGTCCAAAGGACGAGCTCTGCTCCCAGCACTGCTTTCTTGATGGTATGAGGTCCCGTTTTGTCTTTTTGTTGTTGAGTTGTTAAGAGTTCTGTATACATTCTGGATACGGGACTCTTAATCAGATGACTTGAAAAATTTTTCTCCCATTCTGTGAGTTGTTTTCACTTTTTTGATAATGTCCTTTGATGCACAAAAGTTTTTAATTTTGATGAAGTCCAATTTATTTTTTCTTTTGTTGCTCGTGATTTTGGTATCATATCTAAGAATCCATTACCAAATCCAAGGTCGTGAAGACTTAATTACTGTAGCTTTGCAGTAAGTTTTGAAATAGGAAAGTGTGAGTCTTCTAACTTTGTTCTTTTTCAATATTGCTTTGGGTATTCAGGATCCCTTGCAATTCCATCTGAATCGGAGGACTGGCCTTTCTGTTTTTACAAAGGTTGCTGGAATTTTGATAGGGATTGCACTGAATCTATAGATTGCTTTAGGTAGTACTGAACATCTTAACAATATTAATCTTCCAATCCATGAACACAGGATGTCTTTCCATTTATTTAGGTCTTCTTTGTTTCAAGGAGCCCTGGTGGCACAGTGGTTAAATGCTCAGCTGCTAACTGAAAGGTCATTGGTTCAAACCCACCAGCCACTCCAAGGGAGAAAAATGTGGCAGTCTGCTTCTGTAAAGATTACAGCCTTGGAAACCCTATGGGGCAATTCTACTCTGTCCTACAGGGTCACTATGAGTCTGAATCAATGACAGCAGAGGGTTTGGTTTGGTTTGTGGTTAATTTCTTTCAGTAATATTTTTAGTTTTCAGTGCACAAGTCTTCAACCTCCTTGGTTAAACTTATCCCTAGGTATTTTTGGATGCTATTGTAAATGGAATTGTTTTCTTAATTTCCTTAGGAAATTAATTCATTGCTGGTGTCATTCTCATTTTGATTTGCACTTCCCTGATGACTAATGGTGTTGAGCATCTTTTCATGTGCTTATTAGCCATTTATACATCTTTTCTGGTGAAGTGTGGTCCTTTATTCTTAATCTCCAACTTTGCATTTCTGTGGGTGGACAGAGGAGGGACCCCTTTGTCTCCCAGACACCTTTCTTCCTCCCTTCTTCTCTTCTTTACTTTCAAAAAATACTTAACAGGTGGAGGGGCAGTGCAGGGAGCTAACAGCACAGACACTGGACCCTGACGTCCAAGGGATGAATCCCACTCAGCAGCTTACTAGATCTGTGACCTTGGGCATGTTACTTCTCTGTTTCAGTTTCTTCATGTTTAAATGAGGGTGTTTTGTTAAATAAACTAAGTTTTTATTTATTTTGTTAAATACAAATATTTCATTTGTCATATAAAATAAGTGCCTATTACAGCCAAACACTGCGCTAGACTGTTGAGCAAAAGAGACACAGTTCCTGTCTTGATGGGCTTCCAGGTTACTGGATCACACTAATGAATGTGAAATCCCATTTGGGATAAACACCTGTCCCAGGAGAATCTGACCTGGTCAGTGAATCCAGAGAAAGCTCTGAGACACTGGTGTCTGAGCTGAGAGAAGAAGACACTAACTAGGCAAAGAAGAGGAAGAGCATCCCAGGCAGTGAGAACATGTGTGTGTGGTGGGGGTGGGTGTTAGTGGGCACAGTTGAGGAGAAACTAGATGAAGACCAATATGGATGAAACACAGAGAATGACGCTGGAGTGCGGTGCAAGACGAAGTTAGGCTATCAGGGGCCGACCAGGCTGAGCCTCAGAGGCCTTGCTGAGAACTTGAGATTTTATTCTGAGGAATATGAGAAGCCATTGAGGTGTTTTAAGCAGCAGAGTGACAAGTTCAGATTTGCTTCCCGAAGAGGTCCTGGCCACAGTACAGTTTGAGAAGAGAGCCTGAGGCTGAGTCTTGAAGCGCTGCCATACTTAATGTCCAAGTAGAGGAGGGTAAGACAGCAGAGGAGGCTCAAAGGGAGCAGCAGGAAAGGTGGGAGGGAAACCAGGGCATTGTCACTCAAGACATGGAAGTGACGAAGGAGGATTTCAAGAAAAGATAATCACGTACTGTCAAATGCAGCTGAGATTTAGTCAAGGAAGATGACGACTGAAGAACAACTACTGGATTCACAGACAAGGAGGTCCCTGGTGACCTCTGAGCCCCTAAACACTGCTGCTCAGCCCTCAGAGCCCATCTGCCATCTCCAGTCCCCTCGGCCGCTGCCTGAAGACTTTCCCAAACCCTGGCAGATCAGAGGGTCTTTCTCATTAAGCTTCTTGGGAGGATTCCCTGGCAGCTCTCCTGACTGTGTGCAGCATCTGCATCATGGGACCAAGCCAGGGAAGCACTAGCCCCAAGACAGGTACACGTGGCAGCAAGCGGTTCAGGCCAGCTGGATCATGTATGTTGGTCCACCTCACCTCACCCACCTGTCTGCTCAGTAGCTAGAGGTACCTACTAGGTGCCAGCATGAAGGGAGCCTCTAAGGTTCCTATCACAGCTCTATCACTCAAGACCTTGGTGAAAGGTACTTAACGGCTGAAGCTGTTTTCCAATCTGTAAAACACTGTGACAATGAAGTGTGTGTCGAGCACTCCATAAACAATATTAGCTATTACAGCTTCATATTCGTTCACACAACAATTGTTTCCATACCAGACAATGGTGATATAGTAGTCAACAAGACCGACACAGTCAGTGCCAACAAGGAGCACCCAATAAGTTCAAGGTATTGGAGGTGGTGGGGGCAAAAGTGGCCCCCAACCAGTCTTGGTAACGAGGAGTTAGATTTCCTTTTAGCAAGAACACTTGTTACAACCTGAACACAGGATTGGTGCTGGAGGTTACACAAGGTTTGGCTGAGGAGACAAGCACATAAAAATAATGAGAAGAAAAAAATGTATTGAAATACTAGGAAACTGTCATATTGGGTGTAGACCCCTTCTGCAAAATGCCTCAGCTTATCAATCCCGGAGTTTCAATATCCCCACAGTGTAGCGGCCCAAAAGCTGGGCCCCAGGGCCACGGAAGTATCAGAGCAGGAAGCAGCCCAGGACCCCTATCACTTCATAGGGCTCTCAGGGGATCAAATGCCACTCACCCAGAAAAGAACACAAGGCCTGCCCAGCAGAGGCCTGGGGCTCCTGCAAATTCCATAGCAGGGGAAGAGGTTGCCAGGGCTCCCCAGCTCCTCTCAGGCCTTCCCCCTCTGCTCAGCCATAAATGGCTTACCTGTTTCCAGCTGGGGATCTCCCAGCCCTGTGAGGAGCAATCACCGCCTCCTCACCCAGAGCTGCCCTCAACCTAGAGCAGGAGGGGGTGGTGCCTGGCAGGAGACAGAGAGGCAGGGAACAGAGGGTAGGAACCAGCATACTGAGAGCCTGGCCTCTGTGAACTACATTACCCACAATCCTAGCTCTGAAGAGGAGGCTGCTGAGGGCCTGCAGCCTTGCGTGGGAAAACAAGGCTGAGAGGTATCCTTGGGCCTGGGTGTGCAGCCCACAACCTGAGACCCATTTTTTTCCCAAAAACAACATAAACCTTCAGTCCTGTACCTTAGAGACTATCTCCTCTCTGTACACCCAATTTGCAGGCACCCAGCCAACCTTCGGCTGGGAGACCAACAAAGCTCCCTACCTTTTGGCCATATTCACAGTGTGTATGTGTGTTGGTGCATGCAGCCTACATGCGCCACCCAAGACTGGAAGCCTGTGAATGATTTTATTCTAGATCAAGTGCAGAGGCCGGGTGGTGCTAGAAGAGAAGTCCTTTCCCTGGCATATTCCCCTACCCCAATCTCCAAGCCTTTCTTTCTCCACCTCACCTGATGCAGAACACGAGGCTCACAGGCTGCTTCAGCAGAAAGCCTGGACTCTGATGATGTGCTGCGCTCCTGGAAGAGCTGTGGTGTGGTGGTTAGGGAAATGCTGCTGGTTTGGTCTCTGCTGAGGTCTGGTTCCTCTCTCTGATCTTTGCTCATCTTGCGCAGATCAGGTCTGGGTAAGACAAGGCTGGGCCAGGTTTGAGTCCCGGGAGGCATTGCAGGGAGGGCCTTGTGGGGGCTTGCTGTTTCCTGCAGTGGATAAACCAGAGCTGTAAGGTGAGCAAGGGGTGGGTGGGGGTGGTATTCTGGGTGGAGGAAGGGCACCCAGTGGGCCCTCCTCCAGACCCCAGCCCCACTCGGGGTGTACATCTGCCCCAGCTGTGGCTCCTCCCCTACACCTCTAACTTGCCCTACAGAATCAAACTACCCATGCAAGTTTCTGTACCTGTGAATCTCCAGACCACGGAGCTACAGCAGGTAGAGATGCCAGGGCGGGACCTAAAATCAGAAACCCCTGTCCAAGGTGAAAAGGAACTGTGGCAGGCCTGCAAACAAACAGGGTCGTTTCCCTCCATCCCCTCACTCAGATACCATAATAATTATAATTTACTGACAACTTACATTGCTAGACACCAAGAATGCAAAGATGAGAAAGATCAAATCGCAGTCCCAATAAATGAACAGATGTATAATACTGTGTTAAGTGTGTAACAGACTGTGAGGTGGGGGCGGGGGGAGGGTGTGGAAAAGCAGGGGGAGGGAAGGATTTCCACCCAGAACCACCACCAAGCCCTCACAAGGATAGGTACCAGTTATTTCTACCAGAATGGGGTGGGAAGGGCATTCCAGGCAGAGGGGGCAGTTTGAGTAAAGGCAGGGAGTAGTGGGAAACAGCAAAGAGGGAGGAAGAAAGAAATACAAAGCAGTTAGATATTACCGAAGACTAACTTGCAAAATGCAAAAAAGGAGGAGAGGTAAGGCGAGGAGCGGCAAGTTCCATGCCTGCCTAGGAGTTTGGGCTTTAGCTTCTGGGCTGGGAGCCGCTGAAAGGTTTCCAGCAAGGGTGTGCTCTCTTCAGGGATAGGAGAGAAAAGTGGGACAAAATATGAAACCGGTAGGGGACAGTGGGAACTTCAGACCTTCTGTGGGAAGACGAAGACACGGCGCCTACATCGGGACTCCCCAGCCTGCCTGCCCCGCGTTCGCCTCCGCCGGGCCCGGGCCGCGATGGGGCCTGGGCGCACGCCAGGCCCCTCCCGCCGGCCGCCTCCACTTGGCAGTGGGTCCCCTGGCCGCTGGCCTCCGGGCGCGGGCGGACTCTGAGGGCCGGGCTCCCGGCCCACAGCGGCCCACGGGCCGCCTGCCAGACGCGCCGGGAAGGAAGTGCCTTGTATGGGCCTCGGGCAGGGAGGAAGCGCCTTGTACGGCTCCCGGAGGAAGCGCCATACTTGGCGAAGGGGCCGGCGGGGGCGGGCGGGGAGTCCACCCGGGATGGAGGCCACTTCCGCCGCTGGCCGCGGAGTCCCGGGCCGCGCCGCCCGCCCCCGACCCGCACCCCTCGCCCTCCCGGCACACACCCCGGGCCGCGCCCCCGCGGCCCCGTCTGTCCCGTCTTCTCCAGCACGTTTCTCCCCTCCGCCTCCGTCTTTGCAGGGAGCACCGGGAATGGGGGAGGGCGCAATCGGCGGGGCCTTGGATCGTGCCCGGCTTGGGCGCCTGAGGAGCCGAGGTGGAACCCCAGCTCGGCCAGGCATTCGCTCTGTGACCTTGGGTAAAACACGCTCGCCTCTGAGACTCGGTTTCGTCTTCTGAGGGTTGTGGGGACAAAATGAGAGGATGCCGGTTAAGCACCTCCCGGTGCGGCCACGGACCGTGCATCATCGCTGGCGGGGCTGGCTTCCCTAGACACCAGCCGTCTGTGTCCCTTTAGCCTCTTCTCAGCCGACTTGACTCCTGGGAAGTCTGGAGGGAGGACTAAACGGGGGGCCAACGGCTTCCGTAGAGATCTTTCCCGAAGAACATACCGTAACTTAGAGGTTTTCCCTTTCAGACAGAGGGGGTTCCAATCCCACCTTCTCTTACCAGCTGGTTAACCCTCTCTGAACCGCAATTTCCTGATTTTCTGCTAAAATGGAGATAATAATTCCTGATTTGCAGGTTTGTTCTGATAATTAAATGAAATGGTGTGTTTGTGCATGTAAAGTGCCTGGCATGTAGTGGGTTCTTAATAAATGTCAGTTCCTCTGCTGTGTGCACTTTCTGGATTTAATTGTGGGTGTGGGGGCAGGGAGAGATGAAGTGTTTGAGTGCTCGGCCATTATTCCTGGAAGCCCTGCCTCTTAGGGGGAGACTGTCCCTCCTCTGGGATCCGCGAAGCTTTACTGCCAAGATTTGGTGCCTTTACCAGAGGCTTATCAGTGGCCCTCATGCTCTCCTTTCTTAGTTCAGCCATCTCCCCCATAATCTGCGGTCCCTGCTTGCTACTCGGTAATGGCTTATCGAGGTCAACAAGGATTTGATTTTCTCTACCTAGCCCAGAGCACAGGTGACCTCCTGGACCGTCTGGCAAGGGCAAAAAGAACCTTGAGGAAGTTGAAGTTCCCATCACAGCCAGAACATGGTATCTAGGACACCATCCCCTCCCACGCCTGCTGTCAGTCCCACACCCACGCATTTCAACAAGAGATGGGTATGAGTCTCAAAAAAACATTTCCCAGTCCTTGCTAGTTGGCCCTGCCCTGCACTCATCAGTCCTGCCTGTCCTGGAGTCCCACTTAAATCTAACCTGAATCGTCTTGCCACTCAGTGGCAGTCCCATCCTGCTGTGCTGCAGTTAGCAACCCCTAATGTGTTCCAGGCAAGTTTGTGGACACACAATAGATGTGCATCACCCACGGCCTTGGGCCTTGTTTGCTTTCATCCCTGTTGGGCAAGGAGGCTGTTGTTGGCATGGTAACCTTCTGGGTAAAAGTTGCAGCCCTCAAGGATGTTTTTCAATTCCAGCAGGGATGCAGCTCCTTCCCCCACTTCCCCTGCTGCAGATCATAGGGTGACATGTAGCTGTGTCATTCTGGCCTTCACCAGCACAAGGATGTGGAGCTGGTAGCACAGAAGAGGGACTGTTTCATGGAGGACAGCAGAGGGCTTAAGGGAGATGCTGATGGGATCTCTGAGGAACAGGTTCCTTTCGCCCTGCATGTCAGTCCTAGGCCACCCAAAGAAACCAGTTCTGAGACCCAGAATATTTAGGGAGCCTGTCAGGATCTCACGGTGAATGGTAAACACACATCTTCACTGAAATGAGGAACCCAACCAATGTCATGATGCCCTGTACTTGATTTCGTAGAATAAACTGATAAATCATAAAGCTAGCATCCAGAATCCAGTGGTTTTCTTTTTCCTCAATCCTGTGGAATAAATGAATTTATTAACCATCCACTAAGTTCCAGTTCCTCATACATTATTTCAGCTAACTTTCCCCCACAGTCCTGTGAGGGAGGTATTAGAACACTCATTTTACAGATGAGGAAACTAGAATATGGGCAAAGATCTTAATGACTTGACTAAAAATCACATGGCCATGGAGTGACAGCACCAGGACAGGAACCCAGGTCTTCAGATTCCAAATCCCACACCCTTTCTACTATGTCCTGGGTTCATTTGTATTTGCTGCTGTGCTGTTGATAAAGAAATCCTTCTCCCCAGGCCTTTCTAGGGGGATCTCAGGCACAAACTGTGGCATTGGCATCTGTCTCCGTGGCTGCATGGCTTCTGTGGTCTGCATGGTACTGTGTGGCCCCGCATGGCACGGGTGCAGCAGTGTCCTCAAACCTGAGGTTTCCCTCTGCCAGCTGCCCTATCTCTGCCATGGAGTTTCTCCGGCAGAGGGCAATCCTAGGGAAAGTGGTTTCCAGCTGCCAGCTTCATCTAGGCAAAATCACATTAGAGCCAGCCCAGGCTTCCCTCAGTCCCTCCAGAGTGAGCACATTCAGCTCCTCAACAAGAGGGAGGGGGAGTGACACACAGAGAAAAAAAGGAAACTTCCATTTCTTTCTCCATGGCTGGGAAGCACTTGGCCTCAAGCTGCCACTCATCTTGTAGGTGGGGAAGGTTAATACCAATCCTCCCAGGATTACAGGCTTCTCTAAAATGAACCCTTGGGCAGAGCTTTGCTAGGGAGACACTAGTAATAAAGCTCTGGGTTTGAATGTGGTGGGAGGGAAAGAGAGGCAGGTCTCAGGAGGGAGGGAGACCTCCTAGGCCGCTTCCTCCTCTCCCGGTATCTTCTTTTCAGGTGTGATTGTTCTTTCCCCAGGTCCACTGTCCAAAATGACCAGAATGATCATGTCCTAGCAATTGAAACAGGGGTGAGGGAGAAAGCAGTAGGAGGAGGGAACTACTGGATTGTGACCTCAACTTAAACAGACCAGACCCATTGCCGTCGAGTCAATTCCGACTCATAGCGTTTCCAAGACTCATAGAGCTTCCAAGGAGCGCCTGGTGGATTTGAATTGCTGACCTTCTGGTTAGCAGCCAAGCTCTTAACCACTGCGCCACCAGAGCTCCAACCTAAACAGGGAGAGGTGTTAATAGCATTAATAGTGAATATTTATTTACATTGTGTCAGCCACTCTTTATTTATTATGTCATTTAATCCCCCCCTTCAGCTGGGTCCTACTGTTATCCTTGTTTTAGAGTTGAGGAAACTGAGGTTTATCAGCTCTTCCATAACAATAGCTCCAGATTAATGGGAGTGAGCTAAGCACTCTAGAGACATTGTCTCATTTAATTCTCAACACAGATCAAAGAGATGAAACCATTATGCCCATTTTCTACAGATGATGGCTAAGCATGTAAGTGGCAGAGTGAGTGTCTTAGTTTCCCAGGGCTGCCGTAACAAAATACCATAAAGTGGGAGGCTTTAAAGAACAGAAATTATTGTCTTAAGTTGTGGAGGTTAGAAGTCCAAATCAGGGTATGGACTCTCAATCCTAGCTCCTAGTGGTTCCTGGCAATTCTTGGCGTTCCTTGGCTTGCATCTGCTTCATAGTCACATGGCCATTCTTTGGTCTAATTCTCCATGTCTCTTCTCCTTTATAAGACACCACTAGGTTGGGATTAGAACCCACCCTACTCCATTATGATCCATGTTACTGATAACATCTTCAAAGACCTTGTTTCCAAAGATGGTCAAGTTCACAGTTACCAAGCGTTAAGACTTCAATGTATCTTTTGCGGGACACAATTCAGTCCATAACAGTGAGGTATTAGAGTGGATCTGTGTGATTCCAGAGCACACGAGCTTGACTACTTTGTCTTACTGCTTCCTGACTCACAAGGTTTCTCTCCTTCCGGAATTCCCGCTTGACAGGCTGAGACCTCAAAAATCTGCCCACACCTACATTCCCCTAGTGCTCACCACACAGGTAAAAGAGAACCTGGCCCGGAGTGTTCACTTTAACTCAGACTTGCGACCAGAGTTTTTATAGGGCCTGGGCAGGTAGGCACGGGCAATGAGGGGCCCTGCTGCAACGTGTCCTGAAACTCTGGCTGTCAACTGGCAGAAGACCTTAAGAGGCCTTTACAACCCTTCCCAAGCCTTGAGATTTCCCTGAGAGATGTGAAGATGTCTAAACTGAACAGTCTTCAGGAGGGGTCCCTAAGACCCAGGGAGGTGCTTGTGGGAGAAGAGGATAGAGAGCCCAGCAGTTTCAATCAGGGAGACCCAAGAACTGCAGCCTCTTAGTGAACGCCCCATCACTGAAGGCCATCAGCCAAGCTGGCTCCCAGAGGCCTCCGCACTGTTACAGGAGCATGACTCCATTGTTCCTACCTCTGCTGCGGGGCTGTGGGGGTGAGAAACACTTGAAATCCTGAGTCAGAGGAAAGGTTCCACTTCACTTTCCCTGGAACAGAAAGTCAAGGATGCAACAGTCTGTCTGGAGAGGAAGGAGAACTGGAAAGTGAGAATAGTGTTCACTTCCTTCCCTACCATCTCTTTTATTTTTTAAACATTTTATTTATTGATTTTTTTCATTACAAGAGTGATGCATGTTCATTGCAGAAATACACGTGGTGGAAATAAGATGTATTAACATATGAGTGTTCCTAACTTTTTCCTCTCCTACCCAACCACCAAAAGGTTTCTAGCTCAAAATCCATACCCACACCCCAACTAGAAGTTTGGTTTTGCCAGCCCAGTACCTGGATCTCTTGTGATGCAAAATCAAAGCTGTAAGGGGATGCTGGTTAGAGAGAAGGAATGTGACTTAGAGCCTGAAAGGCTGAGAGATCTAACGCAGTCTGTCAAATCTCAAAAGTGAAAAATTCTTCAGGACAAATAACCTGGTTTCTTCAATAAATAAATAGCAAGAGGTACTATTATGGATGAAAAGAGACTTAAAAGACCTATCAACCAAATGTAAAATGTGGTCTTTTGGAGGTCTTGACTCAAAAAAAGGAACTTAAAAAAAAATACTTCTGAGTAAAGATATACATTGAAGCATTTACAGATGAAATTATATAATGTCTGAAATTTACTTCAAAATAATCCAGTGTGTGTGTGGCAGGGGGCAGGGTAGGGGGGCGGGGGAGGGTGTGATATAGATGAAACAAGACTGGCCGTGAATTGATAAGCCTTGAACTGGTTGATAGGTACCAAGAAGTTTGTTACACCATTCCCCTCTACTTTTTTTTTTTTTCTTTTAGATGAAGGTTTACAGAACAAATAGTTTCTCATTAAACAGTACACATACTGTTTTACAACATTGGTTAATAACCCCATGACGTGTCAACACTCTTCCTTCTTGACCTTGGTTTCCCTATTACCAGCTTTCCTGTCCCTTCCTGCCTTCTAGTCCTTGTCCCTGGGCTGTTGTGCCCCATTAGTCTCATTTTGTGGTATGGGGCTGTCTAATCTTTGGCTGAAGGGTGAACCTCAGGAGTGACTTCATAACTGAGCTAAAAGTGTGGTGGTAAAAAGTGGTGGTAGCCGGGCACCATCTAGTCCGTACTGGACTCACTCAGTCTGGTGGAGGCTGTGGTAGTTGTGGTCCATTAGTCCTTTGACTAATCTTTCCCTTGTATCTTGTTTTCTTAATTCTCCCTTGCTCCCAAAGAGGTGAGACCAGTTGATTATCTTAGATGGCTGCTCACAGGCTTTTAAGACCCTAGTCCCCTCTACTTTTTTGAATGTTGAAAATGTTCACAATAAAAAGCATGAGACTTGATCTATTCATGAAATTAGGGCCTATTTAGAAGTTATATCTTATTTACTTAGAGAAAAATGAATTAAAATTGAATAATTGAGTTTGGAGTGACTCATACTTTATTTAAAGCTGAAATTAGTAGCATGTATGAAATCTGAAAGTAACCAGTCTGAATTATTGTTATTATTACTGTCATCATTGCAATAACTAAATCAGAAGTGGACTAGGGGCACCAGGACTGTCTCCAGAAGGTGGGAAGCAGTGCAACCTTTCAAACACACAGGAGCACAGCCTAATTAACTTGCCTGCATTCTCTCCAGCACCACATTGGTCCCTGTTGCCTATAAGAAAAATACAACTCCTTGAACTGGCACTGAAGTCCTTCCCAATCTGGCCCCAACCTGCCTTTCCAGCTGCATTTGCTGCCCCTCCTCTCCATGTTTCCTGGACATACCACCATTCATGTTTCCTGAACACACTGGCCTTTCACACCTCCTTACTTTTGCACTTGCTGTTTCCTCTGCCTGCAAGTCCTTCTCCTGTGAACTCCCAGACTTCCTTCTATATCCTGCTCCTACATCTTCTCCTCCTTGCCAGAAACAGTCATCCCCTGCTCTCTGCACACCTCTAATATATCATGTTATTATCATACTGTACGATAATTACTTATTTCCAAATCTCCTCCCACCCAATTCTGTGTTGCCTCAGAGTGGAAACTCTGTCTTACCTTTATATGGTCAGGACACGGCATAAAATAGGTATTTAATCAATGTTTTTTGGATAACAGACTGAGTGACTAAAGGAGCAAAATAGTTTCTGAATGGGCCAGTGCTGAGCATGGCCCCAAGAAAGTTACCAGACTTGGGCACTTCCTTCCAAGAGGTGCCCACTAACTCAGGGCACTAAAGCAAACAGTCTGACCCAAGAGTAACTAACAAGACCACCTGGTTAACAACAACACAATAATAAGCAGAAGAAAGAAATTTAAGAGAAAGGCTTTGAGCCTTTGGCATGTGTGAGTAGTATGTTGGAAATGAGATGGAGAGGTCTTGTCACAAGCAAGATCTCAAGAGTTCTCCAAGAAATAGTTGAGGGAGACTGGTAAGCTAATAGAATGACAATCATTTCTTTTTTAAAAAAAAAACCTACAGCCCTAAAATTTAGAAACCAGCAACAGCTGCCTGGTGGTT
Organism: Trichechus manatus latirostris; assembly: GCF_000243295.1. Lineage (NCBI taxonomy): Eukaryota > Metazoa > Chordata > Mammalia > Sirenia > Trichechidae > Trichechus > Trichechus manatus. The sequence continues at coordinate 5,526,953 of NW_004444016.1, read as the reverse complement.
CTTTCCTGCCAGTCCCTAGCAGATGATCCACTGAGAGGGAGTATTAAATAATCAACTTTCATCCACTAGCAAAGAATCTAGAGCCCCAAGTTCCTAGCAAACTTTCCCTTCTTTATATTTTAGCGTTCTTTTTTTAACACCTTGCTGTTGAAGGAGCAGATCCCTGCAGGGCGAGAAAATACTCCATCAGAGAACGTTCACGCAGACCCCCTACATCACACCAGGCTCTGGAAAACAATAATTTGCTTACGGAGCATGATTTTTTTCTTTCTTTCTTAAATAAAATGATTTTCTTCTGATGATAAAAATACCCGCTCATTTGGAAAACCCAGAAAAGTACAAAGAATAAAATAAAAAATCCCCATAATCCCACCACCTAAAAATAACAACCATTAACAGTTATATACATGTGTGTGCATATTTTATAAATTGGGAATCACACCACATAAAGTTTTATGTCTTACTTTTATTACTAGTCTTATACTGTGAGCATTTTTCATGTCAATAATTATTTCAGAACATGATTTATAATAAATGGCTAATAGTCCATCATACACTACAACAATTTATTTCTGCCACTACCCATTGGACATTTATGTTGTTGACAATTTCTCTCCATTACAAATAATACTGTGAATAACAGCAGTCCTGGCAGAATTGCTAGGTTACAGGGCATGAACTCTTGTAAGGCTCTTGGTGTATGCTATTGAATTGGCTTCAGGAAAGTTTGTACCAGTTTATTCTCCCTCCAACAGTGCATGAGAATTTCATGTATCAATGTGTTTTCCCTCCTTTCAACATGTTTGAACAAGGTAAGGTGTTTCTATATTTTTCACAATGAACATATATCACGTTTGATAATCAGGAAAAAAATTCATGTTATCTTTTTAAAGAAAAAAAAAAAGTAAGCATTATTTTCCCTGTTAAGCAGATGAGGAGCCTTGGGCCTATGGATGAATGACTTAAAGACTTGTTTTATGAAGCCTGACAGTTGGGCCTGAGAAGACTGAAAAAGTGTTTCCGGATACAACAAAGATACTTCTGAGAAGTAAGTTCTAAGGACCTTGACAGTTTCAGTCACCAAAATAAAATCTGGTTCTGAAGAAAGTAAAAGATGACTCTAAAGAGACAATCTAGGAGAATCTTCACAAATCTGAGAGAACAAAATCAGTTCTGAGACGTCTGTGATGGGGGGGATCAGAGGCAGTCGCCACTCCTGAGTTTCTGTTTTATAGAGTCTTAGGGACAATCAAAATTGTGTTCACATCATTAAGAAAAGATTGAGAATGCCCCCCAGGATACTGCTTGGCCCCATCACTGATCTGAGAATTCTTACAAATGGATTGAATCAGGTGGATCTGAGGAAATTAAATAAGTGGCTCTGAGAAGACAGTTTGAGGTGGACAATCGGTGTTGAGGCAACTGAAAATTGGTTCAGAAGAAGCACTTGGAGGACATTCACTGTCTCTGAGAAGCCAATTTGAGATTAAAAGTTGGTTCTAAAGAGATTCAAAGGTGGTTTATAAGGCTGGGACAGTTTTGTTTTTTGTTTTTTCCTCCTCTAGGCCCCCTCCAAATCTCCAGGACCAGCTCTCCCACATAGGTGCTCCATTAATTTGTCCAGTGAATGAGGCATAGTTTGGTTCTCAGGAGTTTGGTCTCTGGATCTGAAAAGGTGAAACGAGCATCACTTCTGAGGAGGGCAAAATCAATTTCTCTGAGGAGGGCACCCCCTGCTGGTTCTGTGGAAATGGCGGCTCCTGGTTTGGGAGTTGAGGAGGCATTCTGGCCCTGGTGGGCAGCCTGGCTTGCCCGGGTCACAGAGCTGGGAAAAGAAACCTCAGGATAGATTCATTTCCACCCATTTGCTTCCCCCGGGATTTCTTAAGTCCCCTCCCTCTAAATGAGCCTTGAATGATAGTCTCAAGAGGGCTTCAATTCCCACTATCCCGAGGAGGCCTGCTCATTAGTCTCCAGTTTGCAAATCAGCACCACTCTCTCAGAGGGCTATGTCTTCCAAGCAGAGTGGCTGTTCAGAACATAGATAAGGGCAGCACAGGAAAGAGGGCCCAAGAGGGCACCCTCAGGGACGGAGGAAAGGTCTGTAGTGTGGAACAAATGCTGGGAAGTCCCCCAGGATAGCGGACACTCGAAGACAGGGAAGGAAAGGATAATTCTTTAAAAAAACTTTATTGAGGTATAATTTATATATAATAAAATTCACCCCTTGTTAAGTGTACAATTCAATGAATTTTAGTAAATGTATAGAATTGTGCCAACAACAAACCAGTTTTAGAACATTTCCATCATCCAAAACTAACATGTTCATTTACAGTCAATAACCGTTCCTACCTCTAATCCTGGACAGCTACTAATCTGTTCTCTGTCTCACTAAATTTGCCCTTTCTGGACATTTCATATAAATGGAGTCATATCACATGTGGTCTTGGCATCTAGCTTCTTTAATTTAGCATAATGTTTTCGAGGTTTATCCGTGTTGTAACATGTATAAATATTGCTGAACAGTATTCCACTGTATGGATACATCACATTTTGTTTATCTATTCATCAGTTGGTGGACATTTGAATCGGTGCCATATTTTGGCTATTATGAATAATGTTGATATGAATATTCATATACAAGTTCTTGTGTGAGTATGTGTTTTCATTTCTCTTGGGTACATACCCAGGAGCGGAATTGCTGGGTCAAGTAGTTAAGAGCCAGGCTGTTTTCCAAAAGGTTGGCAGTTCGAATCCACCAGCTGCTCCTTGGAAACCCTGTGGGGCAGTTCTAATCTGTCCTATAGAGTCACTATGAGTCAGTATCAACCTGACATTAACGGATTTTTTGTTTTGTTTTGTTTTTATGGTAAGTGTATGTTTAACTTTATAAGAAATAGCCGAACTATTTTCCAAAGTGGCTGTACCTTTTAACATCCCAAGGATAATTTTCTAGGATTTTTTTTTTTTTTTTATTGTACTTCAGGTGAAGGTTTACGGAACAAATAGTTTCTCATTAAACAGTGGTACACATATTGTTTTATGACATTAGTTTACCCCACGACATGTCAACCTTCTCCCTTCTTGACCTTTCTTTTTTTTTTTTTTGGTGAAAATAAACATAGCCAAAGATACACCATTTCAAAAATTTCTACATGCACAATTCAGTGACATTGACTACGCTCTTCCAATTGTGCTGCTATTCTCACTT
>NW_004444016.1:5435041-5522858 GCF_000243295.1 Trichechus manatus latirostris | reverse complement strand
AATGCCGGGGTGAGATGGTATCTCATTGTGGTTTTAATTTGCATTTCTCTAATGGCTAGCGATCACGAGCATTTCCTCAGGATAATTCTTAAAATGAGTGAAGCATGCAGCCAGACCCCCACCCGCAGTTGCTGTCCAGTCCACTCCAACTCATTGCAACTCCATGTGTGTTGGAGCAAAACTATGCTCCACAGGGTTTGCAGTGGCTGATTTTTCAGAAGTAGATCACCAGGCCATTCTTCCAAGATGCCCACTAGGTGTGTCGGGTACCTTTCCTTCTTGGAAACCTGCAGTCTCACCAAGGACTTGTACACATTTGTTGAGCTGAATAATGATAATATACCTTGCTTAGCCTCAGACATCTCATTACCAGGAAGATACAAACAAACGGGCAGGAGTTTGGAGTAAAGCAAGAAAAATGATGAAGGGGCTAGGTAGGTCTGTTTATGCGAAGGCAGATTAGAAGAAGAAAATCTGTTAGGAAGCTGGGCCCTGACTCTATGAATGTGGGGAGACCTGGTGCTTATCGCCTTGAGTAAGAGGGAGGTGAGTAAATAGGGATATGGTGGGAAGAAGGAGCCAGAGTAGGGGGACTTTGGAGAAAGAGATAAGAGAGAAAATTAAAGCATACATCCACACAAAGACTTGTACTGAAATGTTCACAGCAATTTTTTTTTGTAATAGTCCCAAAGGGAGACAACCCAAATGTCCACCTACAGGTGACAGGATAAATTATGGTACAGTTATACAGTGGAATACTGCTCAGCAGTAAGAAAGAATGAGCTCTCTATACATGCAACATGGATGAATCTCAAAATAATGATGTTAAGTGAAAGAAGCCAGACCATACTGAGTCCATACTGAATGATTCCTTTTATATAAAACTCTAGAAAATGCAAACTCATTTATAGTGACAGAAATTAGATCAGTGATTACCTGGGGACAGAGGTGGAAGGAGAGACAGATTACCAAAGGACACAAGGAAATTTTTTGAGGTGATGGATATATTTGCTATCTTAATTGTGGTGATTAGAATCACCTGTGTACACATATGTCAAACTCATCCAATTGTACACTTTATATGTACAGTTTATTGTATATCATCCGTACCTCAATAGAGTTGTAATAAAAATAAAAAATAAAAAACATACCAAAAAATCCCTCAGTCCTGAGAACGGGCTTGTTGGAGAAAGTTCCCTGAAAAGGGAGATAAATTTAGCTGAGGAGCTGAGGACACCAGCTTGACATCCGAGATCTTCTCAAGTAAGCTTACCAGCCACAAAAGGCTCTACCAGGTCTGAGTAATGGGAAAAGGGAGACTGGGGAAGAAAAATGACTGAAGTGAAGGTCTAGATTTGCTATTTGGATGCAAAAATATTATTAGCACCCAAAGGTTTATGGGTAAAATATTGCAATCTTATTTGCTTGACACCTGATTCTTTTAGACTTGGCTTCATTTCCCTCAGGATGCTGGTATCTCACTCCGCCCAGCACCTTACCCTTTCAAACTGCACTGTGGCATGAACCAGCCAAAACAAGTGGGGCATGGGTGGAAGGGGACATGGCAGGGGATAACTCTGACTCTGTAGTACCCATATTATTGTTAGGTGCCGTCAAGTTGATTTTGACTTATAGCGACCCATATGACAGGGTAGAACTGCCCCATAGGGTTTCCTAGACTATAATCTTTAGGAGAGCAGATTGCCAGGTCTTTCTCCCGAGGAGAAACTGGGTGGGTTCTAACTGCCAACCTTTCAGTTAGCAACCGAGCACTTAACCGTTGCACCACCAGGGCTCCTATCTCACCCATACCTAACTCTATTTCTTCCTGGGCAGTGGGGGAAGGGAGACTCCAAGTGGGAGGAGGTAAAATGAAGCACACTACAAACTCCTGCATGACAACTAGACTAAACTCCACCTTCCTGAGTACTTTGAATCTTTCAAAATGGATACTGCTGAACATTCCTGACATTCAAGAGAAAACAGTACCTCTCAGGTACAAGGAAAGGAGCTCTGGTGGCACAGTGGTGAAGTGCTCGGCTGCTGCCCCGAAACGTGGCTTTTCCAACCCACCAGGCGCTCCATGGGAGAAAGATGTGTCAGTCTACTTCCGTAAAGTTTACCGCCTTGGAAACCCTATGGGGCAGTTCTACTCTGTCCTATAGGGTCACTATAAGTCAGAGTCTACTTGATGGCAACGGCAACGCAACTGGCCAGGTAGGAGGAGGAAGAATCAAGGGTCCTTAGGACCTGGTTGTTTCTTTCACTCAGAGCCTAACCTGTCTTAAGCTGGATGAGTTCCCCTCCCTCCTTTCCACCTCACTCCTCTTTGTCCTTCCCCATATCTCTGAAGCCAAAGACAATGACCCCAGGGAGCAATCAGCTGTTCAACACTCTCTGGGGCCTTTACCAAACCTCAGCCTTTAGGATGATGAGAGCTTTTATCAGCACTGCCCTGTGACCTTGGTTTCAGATTCCTCTCACAGGGGCAGGAGCTAAAATCAACACTTCTGTTTTTATTTATATCAGTCATCACACTCAGTGTACTATAAGACTGTAAGATGGGGCAATTTTTTGAGTCTTGTCCTATTTTGACCATGCGAAGGAACTTGAGTTTGGACTATCAGATCTGAAGAAATCCTGGTAACAGGACTAATGAAAATTAGCTAGCAGGCTTGGCAGAGTTTCTCAACAAACCATCTGCATCAGAATCACCTGGGGTGCTGGTTATCAAGGCCAGTTCCAGGACCCTATTCCACCTAAGGAATCAGGTACTCTGGGAATGGTGCCTGGGAATCTGAAATTTTAACAAGCTAATCCTAGTGATTCTGATGCACTGTAGTGTTTGAGATCCTCTGCTTTAAAGGAACAAAGTCTCTTTCCCCTTCTTTTTTAAGTCTTGCCATGTTTCGTTTCCTGGGAGTCTGGGGTGAGATACTCTTAAGAATGTAGAACAGGCATAGACTTGTATTCCTGGCCCTGGAGTGAGATGGGGAAGGGTAGGTGGGGCTGGAAAGAGGTTTGCCAACACAAATATTGTCACATCAGGCATGGAAATTTTGCCAAGAGGCTCACAAGGATGTGCTATTTGCTAGAGAAGGTGGCCTAGTTTGCCCTGCTCCAGGATAAGGAGTCTGGTATCATGGGCAGAGATCAACAGTGTTGGTGGGGGTGGTGGATAGAATGGAAGAGAAAGAGTTGGGCCCATGGTAGGGGGTTATTGGAATTCCCTTGGTCTCAGGAGAAGGTGTGAGTTGAGATCCTCAGAGGAGGAAAGCGGGGAGAGGCAGGTTAGACCTTGACTTTATTCAGAGCCTAATTACCATTTAGGGTAGAGGGGATATCTCATTGCCCCTGATTTTGGGGATCAGAAGTTGGGAGAGGAAGCCAAGGCTCAAAAATTCCAGAACACTAAAGCTATTTTACCCATCTGCCCAATGGATGGAGGTGTCTGACCAATTCACAAAAGACTCAGAAGTCAGGGTTGGTGGTAGTGCTTCCATTTAATAATTTACCCCATCCACACTCCTGGGTAAAGGTTTGGCCAACATCCTCCCTGCCTCACACATAAACCAAGTCAATCTCATTGACTCCTACTTACCCTTCCCAACTCCATTTTTCCACCTTTCCTGATGGGTTGGGTGCCCTTCTCTATGTTCCCATAGGACACCATGCTTGCCCACATTATGTAACACAACACCAAACTGTAATTTTTGACTGACATCTCTGTCTCCCCTTGAGAACAGGGACTGTTCCATTGTGGCCAGTTTAAGGCCTCTCGCAGAGTCGATAGATGCTCACTAGCCTACAAGAATTACTCCAACAGTGAGTGGACCCTCAGGGGTCTAGCGCCAGAGGAACCAAGCAACTCATGGCTCCTTCACAATGGGGACAGGCAGGCTTGGCCTGGATAGGGATCTTAGATTCCAAGCCAGCCTCCTGCCTACTCTGCTCTGAGTCCCAGGAGACTGCCAAAGATCACAGCCCCAGCTGGCAAGTGGTGAGATTTTCTTCCTGGAAGGATTCCTGGCTTGAGAACTGGCCCTTGCCTCTTGTGTCCTTCTTTGACAACCTCAGATTGCTGGGGAAGAGGGGATGGGAGGGAGAGACTGAGGCGGTCCCAGCTTTGTTACTGTTTCCCAAAGCCCCTGTGTCCTCCCTGCAGTTATCTCCCCCAAGTGCACATGGCAGGAATTCCCATGGACGTAGATGTTTCCTAACACTGAGTAGAGGTGAGGGGTGCCCGGAGAGTGGCACTGCCTCTGGCCGCACATGTCCCACCCCTAACTCTGGACTTCTTTAGCTTTAACTAACCAGGGTAGAGTGCAGCCCACCAGACTGAGGAGCCCTATATCTGATTCTCATAAATAATCCACTCCAGTGATGCACAGAGGATATGACTCTGGTTGGAGTATCCTTGTCTCTGTAAAAGCCGCAGAGTCTTCAGAAAACCTCAAACCCCTCAATAGGGATAGTACTGTGCAGCCTCTCCCCTAGCCCAGGAAACACACACCCAGTAACAGCTATTTTATTTTCTTTTTAATTTTTCTGAAGGATATACACCACATATCCCATGGGCAATAAAGCGCATTCAATGTGTTTATAAGCCAAACAGTCACTTTGTTTAAGCAAACACATGTACAAAGTAAAAGAAAACCACAAAATAATGAACTGCATGTTCATAACATACAAAAATTGCCGCCTACTCAGTAGGTAACTACAACATTCCAACTCCTGAATATATCTATAAATTTACATTTTCAGTTAAAAAAATAGACTTTTGAGAGTTCAGATTTTGTTTTAGATTTTTTTTCTTACATTCTGGAGAACCGAGGCTCAGCTCAGCCCTCTTCCTTGTTTTGCTTCCAAAGCCTCCCCCGAATCATCACTCCCTGCCCCCCTTAAGGCTAGAGGTGAGCACATCCCTCACAACTGCACATGTCAAGCCATCAGGAAGGCGCACCACACAAAAGGCATCAAGACGTGAAACTTTTTTTAAACCAAAAGGACGAAGAATAAAACCACTTTCAAAAAAAAAAGAAGAAAAACCAAACCGTATTTTGCCACATGTGAGAGTACGTGAGAGTACGGTCGAGCTATATTTACAAAATGGTTAACGGAACATCACTCTGACACATGCGCTGATTAACACCTAGGACTGCTGTTTAAAAAAAAGCTTCAAACTCATCATCACAGCATCATCACTAAATAGAGGATCACCACTGGTTTGCTTGGCTTTTCTTTTTTTTTTTTCCCCCAAAGTGAGGACTTAACTCCAAATAATACAATAGAATACGCAAATTATCTTCACATCAAGAGTACCCCAAGAAAAACAAAATCCATGGCACAGACACTGTACAAGGTGCAGGGGTGGGCTTTTAGGGGCCCAAAACCCATTTTGCCAACTCAGTTTTCTAGCACTGAAAGGAGCAAGGGGTCAGGCATAAGATGGAAATGATACTGAAATGATATATCCAAAGTCCATGCAAATCAAGTTCTTTGGACAGAGGTGAAGAACTTGGACATGGCTGTTTCAGGCAGCTGAAGTCACAGGGAGTAGGAATTAGGGGAGGAAGGGGAAGTGGGCAGAAAGGATTATTGGCCAATAGACCTTCCACGCTGACCTTAGGGTCAAGTAGAGGGAGGGGAGCACTCAGCTCCAAGAACCTCCATCTGACCTAAGAGGACCCCCCTCCTATGGCCATCTCCTTTGCCTGTCCGGTAAGTCTCTTGTGTTTCTTTTTCTCCCATTTTCCTTTTTTGTTTTTTTTTCCCTTTAGCAAATTTCAATTGTCCTGGGAGAAAATGTGGCCGTCATGTCCGAAAGCCCTGTGGAGGCGCTGAAGGAATTGGTGACCGCTGAGGAAGGGAAGCTGCTGACTTGGGCCGGGAAAGCAGGGGGAACCGAGGAGTAAGTGGTGGCCACTGACGGTGAGGGGAAGCCACTGTGGACAGGGGACGGGTATGTCGAGGAGCCAGGAGACGAGTAGGAGGTGGGCACCGGCGATGGGTATGAGGTGGTGGCTGGGGATGGGTAAGAAGTAGTGACTGGGGATGGGTAAGAGGTAGCAACTGGGGATGGGTAGGAAGAGAGGGAGGAGGTGGCCGAAGAGGCCACGCTTTTGTCTGCTTTCTTGTCCTTCTGCCGCAAGTGGATCTTAGTATGCCTTTTGCGTTCATCGCTCCTGGCAAACTTTCTCCCACAAATGTCACAGGCGAAGGGCTTCTCGCCTGTGTGGGTGCGGATGTGGGTGGTAAGGTGGTCACTGCGGCTGAAGTTGCGCATGCAGATGCGACACTGGAATGGCTTCTGGCCCGTGTGGATGCGTATGTGGCGGGTAAGCTCGTCGGAGCGGGAGAAGCGGCGGTCGCAGGACTCCATGGGGCAGGCGTAGGGGCGTTCATGGGGAGGAGTCTTGCTGGGCCGGTTGGGGTACTTGCGCATGCGGCTGGGTTTGATAAGCTGGGACTGATAGGTGGTGTTGAGGGCCTTCAAGTCTTGGGAGCCCGACTGTGTGGCAAAGGCCTTGATGGTGGACAGCGGAGTGAGCGAAGGCTGTTGAGCGCGGCTCTCCAGGCCCTGGAAGGGCTTCTGGTCTGGGGTGCCTAGGCCCAGGTCCCCCTGCTGCTGTGGAAACAGGTAGTCGGGAATCATGGGAACCTGGAAGCCGCCCTTGGCAGCAGGGTAGGCAGGAGGCGGGTACTGGAGCGTGGTGCCAGCCGAACCAGGAAAGGCCTGGCTTTGCGGCTCTGGGAAGATGTCAGTGTTGGGGTTGGGAAAGGTGGGTGCCGCAGAGTAAATGGGGTTGCTGTCGTTGGACTGTACTGCGCAGCTCAGGGGTGGGCTCTGGGAGGCAGAGGAGGAAGAAGAGGCCGCTGGAGAGGGCGCCGAGGTTGAGGTGGCTGGTGGGTTGGTCATGCTCACGAGGCCACTGACCAGGCTGAAGAGGGGCTCAGGCCACAGAGTGTTGCCACTGTTGGGCGCAGGCTCAAGAGAGAAGCGCCCAGTGTAGGTGATGGGGGGCAGCCGGGTGGTTTGGCTGGGATAGCTTGTCTCCACCAGCACCTTCTCATTATTCATAGAGATGTCAGGAAAAGACTCTGGCAGGAGAGAGAGAGGGGAGGCCTGGTTACTGGAGAGCAATCACTGGAGAAGGAAGAGGACCCGAACTGCCAGGCAAGAGGTCGGGCCGGCTACCGTTGACTCCAGAGCTGGTTAATAATTGATAGAAGCAGATTGCAATGTTCCTGGATGCGCTCCAGCGGCAGAGCCCATTTCAAGAACAGCTGACGCAAATACGGAGAATCCCCCTCCACTGCAGCTCCCAGAGCACCGCAGCGGCGGCTGAGCGGGCGAGGGATTCCCGCCAGCACCCCCAAAGCCGCGGCTAGTGCGCGCCCCCTACCCGGGGCTGCCTGGACATCCCTGGCCACAGATCACGGCCCTTCCTTGGGGACAGGCAGCAGGCAAGGCAAGCCTTCCTGGAGAGGGGGGGCTCAGCCCTGCTCATCAAAACAAGTCCTCCCCCACCCTGCAACCACCCACGCAGCCACAGAGATCTACATCCAAAACAAAAGCTCGCTCCTCTGCGCACTGCTAGGGACAAGGGAGGGAGGTGCCCCTAGGCATCCCTCTAACACATGACCCTGGGGATAACAGGAATGGAACAGAAACCTCGTTCGCATCCCTAATGACCAAAAGCGCTTCTGCGGTGAAGGGCGCTGCACAGGCCTTGGGGGCGAAGGGGCTAATCCACGGCGCAGGCCTCCGTTTACCTGCGGTGAGGTGCTCGTAGGGCTGCTCGCCTGCTTCCCCCTGAGGGTTGAAGGCGCTGCTGCTGCTGCTGTTGCTGCCGCTCCCTCCACTTCCACCGCTCCCGTTACTGCTGCTGTTACCGCCGCTGCCCTCAGGGGCCCCGGCGGCACCGAGGAACTGGGGTGCCCCGTTGCTCAGCAGCATCATCTCCTCCAGCTTGGGGTAGTTGTCCATGGTGGGCGAGTGAGGAAAGGAACCGAACGGGTCGGAGATCTGCAGCGGGGACATCAGCTGCATCTCAGCTTTGGCCGCGGCCATCCCGGACCGGTGGGCTGGCGAGCTGGTGTTAGCGCGAGTGGGTGCAGCCCGGGGCCGGAGCTGCGGGGGACACACTCGCGGGGGCCTGGCCGGGTCACATGCGGGGCGCAGGGCACACTGGGGAGAGCGCAGGCGGGGTCCCCAGGATTGCCCTAGCCGCTGGCCGGTATGGACGCGGCGCTTCAGCGAAGCCTGGGGAAGGGGCCCGTCCTGCGGCGGCGGCTGGCGGTGGCTGCTGGCGGCGGCGGCGGCTCCCCAAGTTCTGCGCGCTGGGATCTCTCGCGACTCCCCGGATCCGCCTCTATTTGAAGGGTCTGGAACGGCACAAGCCCTCCTCCGTCGTGACGTACATGGCCATATATGGGAAGCAGGAAGCCCTAATATGGCAGGACGGGCCGGGAAGACCCGGAGTGACGTGAAGCCCCCTACTGGAGAGCGGTGGCAACCCCGTCCCGCACCCAGGGCCCCGAGCCGGCTCTCGCATCGTGGGCGCCGAAGCTTCGAGGAACCCAGTGCTCGAGCCGCAGCTGGGGCCTGCCGGACCCAAGCTACTCCCGAGTTCTTGGCATTGCCCCCGCCCCTTCCCCCCGCCTTCTTCCCTCCTCCCGGAGCCGGAAGCGGCCGGGCCATATCGGGCCACTGCAAATCAGGCGCTGCCCAAATAAGGATTGTTCCGGCGGGGGGATCCTTCCTGCTCCTTATATGGCGTTTCCGGGTCGATGCCTGATGCTCCCTCGCTCCCGCCCTCCCCCCCTGGTTCCGAGACCGGAGTCTGAGCGCGCAGAGGATAGGGGGCACCCGCTCGGGGAGGGCGCGGGGTGCAGAGCGCAGGGCGCACGGCCGCTCAGGCGGCTCCCCGGCGGGGACTGGCCTGGGGAAGCCCGAGCCTGGGGCGGGGGAAGGGCGAGTCGGGCCGGGGATCTTCTGCCGTCATCCAGGGCCCGCCCGCCCACCTCTGGGACCGTGGGAGAGAGCCCAGAGCAGAGGGGAGGAGCGGCTGGGCGGACTAGGGCAGAGGCTGCACTAGAGAGGCGGGGCCTTGACCCCAGGTCTCGACCAATGGCACGGCGCCTTTCTAGGTGTCACCGGGGGAACTGAGGCTAGGAAATCCTGACTCCCTGTGCGAAGTGGTGGGCTGCTTGCGTCTCCGCTGCCTGTCAGTGGGATGCGGCTCTTGAGGCCTTGGAACCCCTCTGCGCTCTCAGAACCAAAAGTGTTGTTTCTGGTCACCGCCGGGGAAAAGCCCACCGTCGGGGGACGGGATGAGGGAGCCTGCCCTAGGAGACACTTGAGTCCTATTCCCAGGGGCTGGTGGTCCTTGTGGTGGTGGTGGTGAGGGTCTTCCTCACCTTTATGGAGTCCAAGTTGAGGCGGGGCGGAAGTGGCGGGAGTCAAGAGGCTTCCCTACGGACTGTCTGGGGACCCCAGGCTTGGCGCGAAGAGGGGAACCAATTTAGTGGCTCTGTGCTGCCCCCTGGAGGTCCCCTCTCCAGCTCCACTCGGGGGCCCCTGGCTGAGAGGGCTCTTCTGCCGCCTCCTCGCTGGTCCTCCTGGTTGCTGTGCTTGGCTCCCAGCCAGGCCGGGGGAGCCTTAGACGCAGTGAGAACGAACTGAGCAGGCGCCGCAGCCCGGGCTCTCCCTGCAGTCCCTGGGGAGCCGCCACCGCCGAGGCGGCTAGACTCCAGGATAGCACACCTCTCTCCCCGAGCCAGAGCAGGAGTGGGGGTGGGGGGTGGTGGGGGACGATTCTCGCGTGTCTCCCGGGAGTGGAACGCGAACAGGAAAGTCCTCCCCGCAGTCAAATGCTCACCCCAAAAGGAACAGGGATTCCAGGAATGGAAAGCTCCCGCTCTAGCTCTGAATCCAGGCGAGATACTGTTTTTTTCTGAATTTAAATAGAAAGCAGAAGGTGGGTGTCTGGAAGGAGGCTATACTGACAAAACCGGAATGGGAGGAGGTGGGTCAAGCCAGGGTTCAAGGTTAGGGGGTTTGAATGGGGGGGGGCTAACTTTCTTGGGCTTCATCCCTCTGTATCCTCCCCCTTGCCCCCCACCCCCATGCACATTTTCTTATAAAAATCGACTTAAGGAATCCTGCAGTGAACGAGGATGGTCTCTAGGTCTTGCCTCTGGGCTCTACGTTTGGGTTCCCCATCCCAGGGACGGTGGGGGAGGGGGGACACTTCCACTGTCCACCCATTTGCCAGTTTGTGGCAGAAGTGATGCCCCTCTCAGGCCTCCTGCTGCAGGGCAGGAAGGGCAGACCAGGCAGGGTCCCATAGTCCTGTGTTGAAATGCTCATTTTGCCACAGGTGGGGTAGCTTTGGCCAAGCTTTTTGTATCTCACTTTCCTCGAGTGTGAAATTGGGTTAATATTAATGATATCCACGTTGAAGGGATTGTTGTGAATACAAACTTTCACAGGCTGCCGTCTGTGAATTCCCGAAGCATAGTGCCTGACTTGCAGTTGGTGTTCAATAAACACTGGCTATTGTTATTTTCAGGGGCTTTGGACCGATCCGCTCAGCCACAGGTCACCCACCCATCCTCAGCCTCCAAGCAAACCCCATGCTCCTTTTCTGAAAAGTTGTTCAGAGAGGGAGAAACATTCCAATTCTAACACAGGCAACATTGTCCCTAAAAGCAAATCTGAATCCTTCTTGCTTCAATAGAACATCATATCCCAGAGCAGAGTTTTTCAACCTTGACTGTGCAGCAGAATCACCCATCAAATTCTGAAAAAGAAGGGTTTTACTCTAGATCAGCTGAATCACAATCTTCAAGAGTGGAACCCTGAGTGTGTGAGCTCAAGGACTGAGCAGGCAGCTCAACCTGGGCTCCCTGTGCTATCCCTGGGGCTAGAGCAAGCCAGTTCCCTAGATTCTAAAGTGCAAGCTGAACTAAGGTATCTTTAGGTCCTCACTGAGGATGAGCACTGGAAATCCTTGTAGTCTGCAATTTTTGTTTTGCCTACCCAACAGCAATTCCCCTTTCTTTTCAAAACTACTTCCCAGTCAGTAATTTCCCTTGGGAAACCACCCCAATCCATGTGGTTGGGAGATGACTCCACCCTAGATCTAGGAATGGGTATGTAACTCAGGCCTGGCTATCCATCTAGGATGCATTAATCTCCCCAGCCATAGTGATACAGGGTGAGTACATGACCCAAACCAGGCCAGTGAGGATCACTTTGGGGATTTTTTCTGGAACTCTTGGGAAAGAGGAATTCTTTTCCCCTGATGGTACTAAGCCAATAGAATAAGCCTAGAGGCCATCTTGCCAGCAGGACTGGAGAGCCTGCCTCCAGTGCACAGGAAATCAGAGAAGAGAGACACACACAGAGAGTAGGTCCCTGCATTCAGCCTGGACTTTTCAGTTACGCCAGTTAATTATTTTTTATTTAATTTGAGTTCAGTTTCTGTTACTTGCAACAGGTTCTGATTAGTGCACTCATTATCAAGAATAACAAAAAAACTTTTCTTTGGGCAAGGCCTGGGAATAGGGACTAAAAGATAGACCCCTGCCTCCAAGGAGCTTCTACAGTTCGGTAGAAGGGAACCTGGATTCTAAGTTACAAGAGAACTAAAAATAGTTAAGTTAGCCACCAACAGCCAGTGACTATAAGGAACATAGGAGATAAGAGGAGGAGGGAGAGATTCCAGGGGGCCTTGAGGAAGGCAGGGAAGATGAAGAGGATTTGGAGGAGAAAGAACATGAGCAGGACCAAATTTTCAGGCAGGGATGGGGGTGGGGGTGGTGTTGCCAGAAGGGCCCATGTGTGGTCCATTTGGGGAAGATGGGCTGAAGTAGAGAGGGTTTTACTGCGGAGTTGTAGGAGGCAGGATTGAATGAAATATTCATTCTTTTAAAAAAGATTTATTGGTCTCATATGGATAATTCTTTAAAAGAGCTGAATGCTCATGGCAAACATTCTTTACTAATTTAGCTATACAGTTGTTTAAAGATGACTGTAAGGCATAGATGAGAAATTTAGGGAGTAGTGAGTCTAAGTCAATGGTGGTAAAACAATATGGGTAGAGATAGTGGGAATGATGACATAAGGTAAAGAAAGTAACCAATGTTATTGAATTGTACATGTAGAAACTAATGAATGGATGCATGTTTTGTTATGTATATTTTCACCAAAACTTAAAGGTTTATTGTCCCCACTGCTTGTATCAGGCACTATGCTAAGTCCTGGGGATACCACAGTGAGGAAAGGCTTTTGCCCTTATGGGTTAGACAGAAATGAACAGTTCAGTAAATAAAAAGGATAATTTCAGATTATGGTAAGTGTATTATAGGAAACAAGACAAGCAAGGGGTGAATTACAGGGGTGGGGCCAGTGGCAGGGAAAGGACAAAGGGGAGGTGAAAGAAGGCATTTACTCAGAGATACAGGGCAGAGGAGTGTGGTGGATAGGAGAGCTTTCCAGGCAGAGGGGGCAGCTGTGCAAAGGACTCAGGAGGGAAAGAGCTTTGGCTATGATCAGTGTAGGACCTTAGGCTCAGGTGTGGGCAGTGAGAATGTTCAGGGCTCAAGCTGCTCCCCTCCACCGTGACTCTCCCTTGTTCTGTCCTCTATAGCTTGTACAGAGAAAAAGGTGGCCTTCTGGGGTGTCTACTCCTGGAAGGCAGCTTCTGCCTAGTAACAGTGGGAGGGGCTGACCCCAACCCCCTACTTGTTGCCCAGACCTTAGCCCTCACTGCTATGGGACAACCATGAGAAGGAAGGCTGGAAAGCCTCCTCCCTTAATATTATTATGCTGCTGACCTGACTTCTCAGCAGCGGGGCTGGGGGCATCTGAGTCATCCCCACTCTCCTTTGGTCTGTCTTTTGGCCAATGGCACACTTCTGTTTGCTGTGACTGGAGGGACAGGGAGAGGAAGAGACATGGTGAAAAGAACTGGCCCCTTCCAAGGAGCCAAATCTCAGTTTGGCCTTGTGACTCCAAACCTGTGACCAATAACCCAGGTGGAACAACAGGCCTGGGGCCTGAAGGAAACCAGGTTGAGGACAGGGAAGGCTCTCAGCACTTCTGCACCCCGGCCTAGGTGCCTGCTGGGCCTCAGGGGGTGCTTAGGGATGAGCCTGGGACTCTCGGACCTTGCCGGTCAGGTGACTGGTCTACAGGCCTGAGCTACTGTCTGCCCTCTGACTTCTGTTGCAGAGGGGAGAGGAGGAGAAAAAGGCAGAGGTGAGAGAAGAACTGACGTTGGCAACGGCAGCTGAGTCTCCAGGAAAAAGCCAGTGGGAACCATCTGTGTCTCGGACACCAAACCCACAGATGAGCAGGCTGCAGCTTTCAGAGAAAACAAGCCCCTTTTTCCATTGCCACTTCCTCCTCCCCAACCCTGGGCCACGTCAGCACCCACAAGCACTGTGACTGGCCCAGGACTCAGGAAGTGACTCTCTGGGACTCTGTCTGGGGTGTCTGTCACACTTTCCGATGGCTGATGGCTCCACTGGAAACATGGAGGGCCTGGCCTTGAAGGGGTCTGGGGCAGCTCTGCTCCCACCCCAGGAGGGTCTTTTTTTTTAAATTGTGGTAAGTATATATGTAACCAAAACATTTGACATTTCAACAATCTTCACATGTGCATTTCAGTGACATTCATTGGTCTTGAGGGGTGAGAAGAAACCTGAAGAGGTCAGGCATGGGGTGGGAACAGAAGGTGAACTGAGAGGGTGGGAGAAATAGAGAGGCTGACAGAAGGACATGGAGAGAGACGAGAGAGATTCCTCCCAGAGTGTTAAAGTGTGAAGCTATCATGTCTAATCCAATTACAGATAGGGAAGCAGAGTGCCAGAGAACTCTGAGTGCTAGGATAGGTGGAGAAAGGCCAGATTCTAAGAGGGTCTGGGCCAGAGGGTCCCCTGGGCTCTGAAGAGGGTACCTGGCATGCTCTGGACAGTCAGTCAGGGGCCACAGGTGGGGATGTCTTCCTGAAAGAGGAGGGGTCTGGACTGCTGTCCTCAGAGTCTGCCTGAGGGGTGGGACAGAGTTAGGTTAGGCCTGAAGTGGAAAACACTGGGGCATAATCTTCTGAGGAGGGGGTGAAGCCTGTCCTTGGTTGGGTCTGCTAAGGAAAGAAGGGATGGGTGGAGGTAGGTGAACACTTAGCTAGAGCTCTCTAGGTCCTCTCTGCCCCCAGAGTGTACCACAGATGCAGAAAGAGACTGCTGTCCTTGGACATCAGTCCCTCTGCCCTAGGCTGGGCAGTCCTTCTCCCAGGCCGGGGTCTGGCAGGACCCTGGGCTCAGAGAACAATCCAGCCCAGCCTGAGGCTTCTTTGCTCCCACCACCCCCAGGTGAGTGTGCAGCAAAGCTGGCTGCAGAAATCTCTGGAAGCTCGTTGGGCAGGCAGAGGGAGGGGAGCATTACATAAGAGCCAGCCCACTGATGTTCAGGAAGTGGAAAGCAGCCTTTAGTTTAGAAAGGTAGCGTTGCCATCCAGCCCAGAAAGGCAGGAATAGCAACGGCAGTTATTTCTGGCCCCTCATCACGCCCAGTGCTGGGGCTGTTCTGCTCCTTGGGGGGTGAGCTTAGGCTCTACAGACCCGGTGGGGACGGGGGTAGGTGAGGGAGGGGGCAGGCAACCTGGGGTTCCCCACTCTGACACTGCCCCCCGCCCCCACATACCAGGATGCAGCAAAAACAGCAATAATATTATTAGTGGTGCTTGTTTCCTTGGGTTTTTCTTAATCTCTGGATGCACTCTCCACCCTCACTCCTCAGCACATTTACTCAATGCTAAACACCTGACAGACATTTAGTCCTCACAGTGCCTTATGAGGTAGGTACCACTGTCACTCCCATTTCACTGATGAGGAAACAGGCTCAGAGAGAGCAGGCGACTTGTTCAAGGTCACAGAGCCAGGATTCCAACTCAGACAGTCTGACCTCAGAACCCTCTAGCTGAACCCCAGCTCGTACCAAGAACTGTTCTTTGGGGCCCCAGAATGAATCAGATCCCTACAAGGGTTCTTGAGTCAAATAGGGAAGACAGTCATGTGAACATATCATTTTAATCAATTCATTCAACAATTATTTATCAAACACTCTAGGCATACTCTAGGCATTAAAGATACAAAGAGAGGTAAGGAATATGTCCGTCTTCTGCAGCTTACAGCCTGGTAAATAAGCAATTAAACTGTGTGATGCATGTTATAATGGGGGAAGCACAGATACTGTGGGAGCCCCTAATTCAGTTCCCAGATGACTGAAGTGATTCCTAGGCAGTCAGAGAGTCAGGCTGGCATTTTAAAATAATTGAGGAAGCCTGGGTGGGGGAGGGCTGGTGGGGACCAGAAAGGCAGCCATGCAACAGTCCAGGTGAGGCGATGAGACTGGGTGCATCAGCTCCAGCTATCATAGGACGCCCATCATGTGCCTCCCAGTCAGAGGCAGGAAGACAGCCAGAAAAACTGACACCCAAGTCTACTGCAGGTGGCTCAGCCCAAAGGAGTGTCCCATTTCCCTTGGTACAGTGGCAATAGGATGGTTGGGGGGATGGATGGGAAGGTCCTCTTTTTTTTTTTTCCTCTCTTCCAAATACCCTGTATCCACTACACTCACATGGAAGCCCTCTTTTAGGGTAAAGTTACAATGAGTAACTGAAGAAGAAGCTGGCACCCAGAACCAGGAGGAAGAGCTTCCATCCAAATGATCACATTGACAAGTGGTGATAAGAGGGAGGGGGAGTCTGCTCCTGTCCCTAGAACACCAGCAGAAGGGTCTTTGCTTAACTCTGGGCAGAGGCAGCACTCTGTTCCTACCAGGAGGCAAATGGAGGGGTCTTTGGAACTTCCAGGACCCAGTTCCCCTCGGGTCCAGCTGCAGAGACACCATCATGCAGGACAATGGTGTCTTGAAGCTGACACGGGACTCAGTGTTTTTATTCATCATCCAGAGGGAATAAACTCCAGCCTTCACAAGAGGGATTAAAGTCTGATTTAAGAACTTCATGGATTCCTCTATACCAGTGGCAGCATCTCTCTCTCTGGATATTTTTAAGAACCAGAGAATCCTTCTCTTTTCCCCCAAATCCCCGCCCCCTAGACCAGGTAATGCCTGGAGTGGCGAAATTGGTCTAGGAAAGAGGTTTTAGGGGTCGCCCTGGGGTAATAGCTCTGGGCTGGTTTATTTTTAGGGGCTGTGTGGTGGGGTTCCATTGTCTTTCTTGGGTTCTGGGTACCCCCTAGCCTGGACCCAGTTTCTCCTTTCTCTGGCAACATCCAGGCTGTCTCACTTTTTCTCTCCCAGGCTAAATTGGGAGTGTGAAGCTGCTCTTCCTCCCAATTTAGCTTTTGAATTAAAGTGAGAACTGAATATGGCTGGAAAGCTGACTCCCATCTGTGTGAAGGATAGAGAGAAAAAGGGAGAGAGCAAGCACGGCACATGCTGGGGGATCAGAGCGAGGGTAGCTGATCTGGGCAGCTCCTGTGTAGATCAGACACCCCTCCTCAGGTGCGGGCAAACAGCTCAGCAGAGAGACACTGAGATTTGAAGCGCGGTGTTTTTCCAGGAGTGGAAGAATGCTGTGGGAACTTCATTCAAACGTTCCACAAAAATGTGCCGAGTGCTCATTGTGTGCCAGGGCCTGTGCTAGATGCAGCGGAAACAGTGGTGAACCAGGCAGACCCATCTCCTAACCCTTCACTCACCCCTGGCTTTCAGTCAGCTAGGAAATAAGCAAGGACCAAACATGGTGATGTGTGCTGGGGGAGGGGAAGGGTGCAACAGAGCCTGCAGGGGTACCTGACAATTTAGGGGTGCAGTGGAGGAGTCACATCTGAGCTGACACTGAGGCACACACAGGAGTTGATCAAGTGAAGCGGAGAACAAGAGTGCTTCAAGTAGAAGGAACTGTGTGTGCAAAGGTTTGAATAGACCTGGCTTCTGCAAAGGAGGGAGCTGAAGTTAGGTGACTTGGGCTCAAGAGGGCTCAAGAGCTTACAGTGGCTCCTCCTACTCTCCACCTCCCCTTCCTTCCCTCTCCACCCCTTCTTCCAGGAGAACAAAACCAAGTGACAGTCATCTGGGTCTCAGAGTCTGAGAGCTTAGGATTCCCTTCTGCTCAGGCTCCAAATAGTCAAGGGGTGGGAGTGGGGTGGAGGCTGAGGTCTTTGCATCTTTCTGGGTCGGCCACTTAGAAAACTAGACCTCGTAGGTTCAAGATGCTTATGGAGCAGAGGAAATGACATCTTGCTCACATTATGGGAAACAAAGGTATCAGGAAGGGTCTCTGCTTGGTTTAGCTTACCCTATCCTTCCCTGGGAAGCTGCCCCATCTGCCCAGCCAGGGGAGCTGGCTAAGACCATCTCTGGTTCATTTATTTTCAGTCGATGGGACTGCATCATGATTCTGGATGAGACAGGAACGGGTTGAAATTTTGACAAAGAAAGACTCGCTGTTAGGGGAGACAGGGAAGAGCTGTCTGGGGGTGAGGGGGGCATGCATTTCCCTGTCAGCCCTCGAGCTCCCCAATGACAGGCACAGCTAAGTGATGCCTGTGTAAAACTCACCATCAATATTTCAGGTAGCATTATTTATTGATCATTCATCTGGCTGTGACAAAAGGAGAGGGTAATGGGGGTGCAGGGCTGGTGGGGTCAGTTTAGGAAAGAGGTCAGGGAAAGGTAGATCACCAAGGAGCCCCACCCTCAGCCCCTGCAAAAATGCCCTGGGAAGCCAGGCTTTGGGACTAGGATCTTTGTCTCCTCTTTCAACCCCACAGTACTCCAAATGGAAATAAGGGAATGGGCAGGGGGCAGGGAAACCTGGGGCAGGCCTGTGATTGCCACTGTGGCCCTCATGGAGGTCATATCCAGGGAAACCAAAACACAGCTGAGTGAACGTCCCTCCCCTCTCTTGTTCATACCCTCTCTGCACTGCCTGGGCGGCAGCTTCTAGGTCTGACCGTCTCCCCACTTGTCCCTGAAACCAGCTCCAGCCGCCTCTCTAGATGCCACTTTAGAATCCCAGGCTGGGTCCCTTAGCCCACAAGGCCCTCTCTGGTCAGCCTGGCAATCTCCCTGCTCCTGGGAGAAGGCCTGATCCTCACCCCAAGGTAGTGTCTGCCTTCTGGATCTGACCGCCTCCTGTGGAAAATGAGCAGGGGTATGCACACAGGCTGGGTTTAGGAAGCTGGGAGCGATTTCTTGAGACTCCACAGCTGTCCTGTCCTGTCCACCCACAAGAGTATTTTTCTTCATGAGCCCCTAACTCCAGGCAGTAGAGCATGAGGCACTCTGCTTACCTAATGCTGTGGAGCAGACTGGCTGCAGGAGGAGGTAGTCTCCCCAAGAGGCAGGGAAATCCTGCATTCGTAGGGAGCTGCGCCATCTAGTGGGCTTTTTCCCCTCCCTGCAGGTGTCTCTCCTACGCATTGATGCTTCCAGCCGAGATCTGGGAGATGCGATTGATTGGGTAGGACCCAAATGAAGATAGTTGTCTGGCTCTGAGGACTTGTGGTGCCCCCCTCCCCTACGCAAGCCAGACCCAGCTCAGGCAGGGAAAGACTAGGGCAACTGGGAAGGTGAGGGAGTGATCTTGTACTGGCTGAAATATAAGGCAGTGGGGACCAAACTGGAGAAGACTTTAATAGGAGAGATTGAGGTTAGAGAGGGTTCTTTAAGGATTTTTATCTGGCTACTGGGAGCCAGCAGGGGCTTCTGGCCTGGAAACAGCCTCTTCCTATCATCCCGGATGCCCCAGACTTGTAGACCGGGGCCCAGAGCCAACAGAGCCACCCCTCCTCCTCTGCCCACCCCCCTCCCTCCAGGCCATGCAAGGCTGGGCTCAGCTCTGCTGATCAGAGCAAGAGCTGGCACAGGCTGGAGCTGCCGGCTTTCCTCTGACGTCACAGCACGGAAATCTCATCTTAAGCAGGTTCTCCGGGTGTCGGTCACCCACAAGAGAGGGAGGGGAAGCCAGCTGAAGCAGCTTGAGGCCTAAGGCCATCATAGACAGGGTCCTCATGCCTGGAGGGCTGTCCAATATCCCCAAGGAGGCCTGGGCATGGGACACAGGGTTAGACCCCAGTTCCAGCCTCTAACCCAAAGCCATTACCTCTCAATGCTCCCTGGTGACCCAGCCAGTGATCAAGCCCACACTGACTGCACCCTCCACATAGCTCTGACCTTATACCTCTGTCCTGACATCTCTTCCCTACTCCACTGGTCTGGAAAGATCTACTGAGGCAGAGGGGAGAGGACAGGTGGTCCCAGGGAATGAGGAGACAGCAAGGGGTCACCTGACCCAGAGGTGTCACACCAGCCTCCTCCCATGAGCCCTTCTACCCATTCATTTTGGCACCCTTTATCTCTCCTCTCGTCCTCTGCACCACAGGGGCTAGGCTCTATGCCTAGAGCTCTAGAAGCCTGGATGTTTCCATGGCAACAAACCAATAAGCCTGGAAATCTAAGCATGTTCCTGTTGACATGGAGACACCCACATGTGCATGGAGAACTGAGGGATCTGGCAATGACCTCCTTAGTCACCAGTCACTGTGGGTACAAGCATATGTATCTAAGTGTGTGTGTGTGTGTGTGTGTGTGTGTGTGTGTGTGAGAGAGAGAGAGAGAGAGAGAGAGAGATACACACTCAGCAGGTTACAGAGGGCCTAACCTGGTTTCCTGGCCATGTGGTAGCTGCTAGCATGGGACTGCAGCATCTTACTCTCTGGAGATCTTTCTAGAATAAGGGACTCTCTCCCCTGAATTCTACCCCAGCTCCTTCCTCTCTTTTCTGATAGAGAAGTGGGTCACATTGCTCAGAGGCCAATGGTGAAAGGAATGACCTCTGGAGGATTCCAGGGAAGATGAGAGGGGTAGCTCACATCCTGCCCCCACCATGACCTCATTTCAAGAGCTTCTTAGCTAGCTTGGCTCAAGTGTGGCAGGAAGACACGGCCCTTTGATGCCAGGGCAGGGGCCAGCCTTGGGTCCAGAGCCTGGGTCCAAGTCCCTGCTCACATTCCCTCATGTTCCTCTTTCTCCATTTTCCTTCCTTAAGGCTGAGCTGCTATTTCTCTGGTCTGTTCTCCCTCCCTCTCCATTCTTTTCCTTTGTCTGTCTCCCTCCAGTCCTTCCCCTTTTCCTGGGTTCTGGCCTCCCAGAGTCTCATTCTCAGCCAATTCGGCTTCTTGGCCCCTGGTGACTATGGCTCTATTTCTGGAGGGAGGGCTCAGACCCCATGCATGGCAGCCTCCCTTTCTTCTCTCCTCCCCCTAGGCCAGCAGTTCAGAGTTCACCCCCTTCCTGTCCTGGTACCACACCAAGGCTTGCCTCTTTGGCCCCAGCCCTTGGTTCCCTGTCCTCCTTGCTGGCCCCCTTTTTTGATTCGTGGGGCTAGTTCTTCCACAGCCTCTGTCTTGCCTTCTGATACCTGCCTCCTCCCTCATGCTACCTGTCTCTTCCTCTCTGCTCTGGTTTACACACACACACACACCCCACACACCCCACACTCCCATTATTTCTTGGCCTTTCTAGGCACTGTGGCCACCCAACCCCAGGCCCTGGCGAGCAGCCCTAAATCCCATTCTCTCTTCCCTGGGGGCCTCCTTGGGGTTTTTGTCCCCAGAGCCTACACCTGGCACTTTTGGTGGGTACCAGAAAGCCTACTGGGGGAGAGGGCTTCAGGGTAGGATTCTGAAGGCTAACACAACCCTTGGCCCTTCTTTTTTTGGGGGCTTGCTTACTTTATTTTTATTGTTGTGCTTTAAGTGAAAGTTTACAATTCAAGTTAGTCCCTCATACAAAAATTTATACATACATTGTTGTGACCCTAGTTGCTCTCCCTATACTGTGACAGCACACTCCTTCTTTCCGCCCCGGATTCCCCGTGTCCATTCAACCAGCTCCTGACCTTCTCTGCCTTCCCATCTCGCTTCTGGACAGGAGCTGCCCATTTAGTCTCATGTATCTACTTGAGCTAAGAAGCACACTCTTCACAAGTATCATTTTATGTCCAATAGTCCAGTCTAATGTTTGTCTGAAGAGTTGGCCTTGGCCCTTCTTAAGTCCTTGGCCCCTCCTAGGCCCCTGACTCTATCTTGAACACCAAATATATTTTTTCCAGATGGAACCAACCCAAGCCCATCTTTGTTACCTTGGAAATCAGAGTTCTGCAGTTCACCAGTCTGACCTCTCTTCTCCCCACCCCTCCAACCCCGGCTGGGCCGTATCTCTCACCTGTTGACTGGATGGGGCAAGAACAAAGCACACAGGCCTCCAAAAATGAAGTGCCAGAGTTGTTTATCGGTTTATCCAGTGTCAAAGGTCCAGTGTTCACCCTCTTTCCAAAGAATTGGGAGCACCTTGGCTCCTGAAATTTTTCTTCTCCATATGTTACTTCTGGCCCTGACTGAAACCATGGCAGAAGCTGGGGCAGGGTGTGGGATGAAGGCTGGGCTCTGGCGGGGTCTGCTCACAGAGGGCCCAGTCAGCTTGGCACAGGAAGAGGGCCTGAGGGGAGGGAGGAGGATGGGCCTCCAGGTGAAGAGGAAAGTTGCCAGCTCAGCAGGGGCCCCTACAGTGGCCTGAGGGGTTGAGGAGCCCAGCCTACGGGCAAGGCAGGAATGAGAGGGGGTCCAGGACAGAGGAGGAGGTGAGAGGCCCCTTGGAGCCCATTTTCTCATGGGCTAGGGTCCAATGAGGCTCAGACACTAGGAGGGAGGGCTGGGAAGGGGAAAGGGCCAGCTGGTTGTAGGACTGAGGGTGGGGGAGGTGACTGCTGGAGGGAAAGCCCTTTACCCAAACTCCTCCCAGCCGCAGACCCAGAAAGATGCACACTCAGGCACAGAAAGATGCACACTCAGGCACGCAGGCACGCACACACACCCCTGGAAGCCCCACCTCTTTCTCCTAGTGGGGACATGTGGTTCACAGCCCTACCGGATGCCCAGGAAAGAGCTCCCCAGCTGCAGCTCCAGCTTGGCCATCCTGTCATTTATGCACCCACCAACCTCCACCCCAGGTGGCTGACGCCTAGAGCCCTCTGCCCAGGTTGCCCAAGGCCTTCCCCACTCATTCCTTCTCTCTCAGATACCTTGGTTCATGTGGGCTGTGCCCCCCTCCCTCAGGAGAACAGTGGGGACATGCTAGGGCCTCAGAGAAGGGGATGGCCATGGTCTTCGGCAAGGCACTGGGTGGGTGGGGGCAGGGCTGGGGCAGGAGAATAATGGTGCAGGCTCCCAGGAGGCCCCACCTCCTTGGGCGGCTCCGTCCTCAGTTCCTGGTTTGGCCTCTACCCTCAACCCTCACAGCAGGCCTCCCTCCTCTTTTCCAAGCCCTTTCCAGAGGAGCAGCCACTGGGGCAGGCACCAGAAATGGGTATCCGAAGGGGCCCCCAGGCCTGAGACACCTGGGCCACTGGCACAGTTGTAGAGCAAGGGCTGGGGTTGAGGCTTTCTCCTTGCTCTGCAGCCTGCAGGGGGTTGGCAGACCTCAAGCTGAGTCACCTGCACCAGAGGCCTTCTTCTTGGGCCGGGTCTTCAGTGTCTTGGAAGCCAGTGGCTGTGGGAAGGAGGGAGGAAAACAGGGAGGGGGGAAATCAGCTTGGAGCCACCTTCTTCTACATTTCCCCAAACTCTGGCCCCATGCTCTCACCTCAGCTTTGGGCACTTTTTTGATGGATTTGACTCTCTTGGGGGCCTTGTCCCCTGTGTCATCCTCAGAGGTCTCTGTCCGGGGGTCTGCCTGGTTCATGCTAGACCTCAAACTCAGGGCAGGGTCATCTCCTGGTTGGCGGAAAAGGGTGAACAGAGGCCCAGGTGTCTCGCCTGGTCACAGACCCCTCCCTCTCCCCGGCCTAGGGCCCTGCCTGTACCTAAGTCCTCAATGGTGTCCAGGAGGCTGCCAGGGCTGTGTCGGAGGCGGCTGTCGGGCCCCTGCAGGGGCAATGCATCCTCGTCCCGGATCAGGGTCAGGTCCTGCATGCTGAAACTTCGGAGCTTCTCTGACAGCACCCCCTGGCCCTAGGGTCACCACCACGCACCGGCAGAGCCGAAGGAAAGGGGCGGGGTGGAGACAGAGGTCACCATGGTGCTGACAGCAGCCACTGGGCTCAGCACTTCACCCATACTGTCCTCACCCAGTCCTATAAGAGTGCCGAGAGGTTGGTGCCGTATTTTCCTTTTTTACAGATGAGGAAACTGGCACAAAAGTAGAAATGATTTGCCTGAGGTCACACAGCTAGAGAGTGGTAGAGCCAGGACTTGAACCCAGAGTTGTGCAAGCCCAAAGCTTCCACAGCCCTGAGGACAGGTAGACACAAAGGGGGCCTGGCCAGGGGAACAAGATCAACAAGGTGAGGACCCTGGGAGTCTGGGTATGCCCCCATCTCACCTTGGCAGCAGCTGTGACTGCGGCATTGGCGGCCAGATTCAGGCCCCTCTTGCCTACCCTCATCATGGTCTCATAGCTCTTGTCTCGGGCCTGCATGATGTACTCGTCAATCTCCTGAGGGGTCAATGGGAAGAAGAAAGAGGTAAGGGCCCGCCCTACCTTTGGTCACACCTGGACAATGGCACTGATAGGTTACTTTAGGTTCCAGGCACCCACAGGGAGAGCCAGAAATGTATGTGGCTGCAGGCTGGGAGTAGGGGCAAACCTTCTCCTTGTTGGACAGTGTCGGGTGCACGAACTTGCGGTAGAGCACGCTGGAGCCCTTGGTGTAAGGGGACAGCAGCCATATCACGAAGGCAATCTTGAGCTCAAAGTAGAAGGGGAACCTGTTGGGGGAACAGAGGCAAGTGGCAAAGCACAGGGCAAGGAGTCAGGAAGTATGCTGGCTCAGCAACACTATTCCCTGCATGATCCTGAGCAGCTCCCCTGCCCCCCACTCCCATCTTAGCACACTGGGGTCACCACTGGCTCATGGAAATGATCATTTTTAACTCCCAAGGGCACTGGAAGGCTCAGATAAGACTCCAAATGGGAAGGTGAAAGGTGAACCCAGAAGGAATTCCCCTTGGCAGCAACTGTCCTTGTCCCCCTCCTCCCTCTGAGTCGCCACCCTCTTTTACAGAGTATCCCACTCCCTCTGCCCTGGGATCAACATCATCCAAGGTAAGCTCCCTAAACCTGCCAGGTTACACTTGGGCCTTCACCACCTTCCCTTCTTGCCTTCCCTCCCATGAAGTGGCTGGGGCTTCTCTAGCTGTGCTCTGGATCCATCTCTCACTGCCATGACGTGCCCCTTGCTTTTAAGCACAGGTCTCCATTCACTACAGCTCCTTTTCCTCACGCTACAAACTCCTCCAGGTATTCTACATCCTCACAAGGCCGTCATTAAAACTCTCCTTCACTTGTGTTAAGAGGTGTCTATACTCACTACCCTGACCCTCTCCTTCCTCTGCCAGAACTATTGTTTCTCAAAGGCCATAAGGCCCTCAGAAATTACAAATGCAATAACCTTTTGTTCTCTACCCTTCTGTAAAACTCTTCTCTAGACTTTCAAGTACTGCACTCTACTGGTCCTCTCTTCCAAGAGGCATTTGTTCATTCAATCAAGCATTTTTTTTTCAATAAACATTTTTGAGCTCCTGCTGTACATATGCAGATGATTAAGACATATTCTCTGTCCTCAAAGTGTTCATACATAGTCTAGTAGTGCCTGGAAAAATGCCTTTGAAAGACAAGCATCCAGTGTTATGGGATTGAATCACATCTCTATTTTACAAGTAGGGAAACTGAGGCACAGAGAGCTGTGATCTGCCCAAAGTCACAGTAAGTGTGGCAGAAGCAAGTCTCCTGAATTCCACTGTGGTGCTTTGACTGCCAACAGAAAAAATGTGGGGGTTATGTCTGTGCTTATTCTGCCGACCAGGGCTCCATGGGAATGTGGGGGGGCTCCACCCTGGGTCTCAATATTCTGTTTGGCCGGCTGAGTGGAGCAAGTCAGAGGCCCTGAACCCCAAGTTGCAGGGAGGGGATGCTGGACCTCACCAGGAGAGCACGATATCCGTAAGTGTCTCAGCTGTGGTGAAGAAGGCAAAGACGATCCAGTACATCATCCATTTCACCTGAAGGTACAGAGGGCAGTGTTCACTGGGGCCTGGGGCCGTGGGGCCAGGAACACCCATGAACATAACTCTGCCCACCAATCACTCCAGAGCTGGGGGTACATCCAGGACTGCAACTCTGCCTGCCAACTACACTGGGGGTATTGTGGGGAAGGGACTCCCAGGACCTTAACTTTGCCTGAAGATCACTTCAAGGCTGGGGGGAAGGAAGACCCAGGACCCTCCTTTGACCCAGGATCTTGTTAGTGGTTGGCAGCATTGTTACGAAATCATCCCCATTGGTAATGTGACCCACTGTCCTCCCCCTCTGCCGTATGGGTTGCGTGGGAGGTGAAGGGGTCATACACTCACATATTCCTTCACATTTTTTGTCTTCACGGCCTTGTAGGAAGAATAGGCTGGGTACAGGGTGCCAAAGATGAGCCTAGGGAGGCAGGCATGGTTATTGGGCCCCTTAGCCAGGGGCAGTGGCCTCTCCCTCCCAGCTCTGCATCAGCCCCTGGGTAGCTAAGGGGAGAAGGGACAGAACTCCAGAGTGCCACGTTGGCTGGAGTGATGAATTCAGGTCAGCGGTTAACAAGCAGTCGAGACTCAGGTGACATACATGCATGGAGACCCCCAGACAGCTGGGGTGATGCCCCTCTTACATTGCTTAGTTTTTCTCCAGCCACTGAGGCACACATAGGCTAGAGGGGCCAATCTTTGGTTATGCACAAACATATCATGGGGAGTGGGGGTCTAGTCACTACCATGGGAATTTCTTCCTTCCCCAGACACCATGGCCATTCATGAACATCTGCCCTTACCCTCTGCCTCCCTGTCTCAGAGCCAGGCTGGGCAGGGCCAGCTCTGCAAGGGAACTGGACACCACCTAACAGGGCACTCTGCCTGGCAGTCAGAAGGACCACTGTGGCCCTGGGGAGCAGAAGGCACAGGGGCAGGGGGCCCTGGGAGGGGCAGAGGTTCACTCCCCCTTGTAAACTCCCTTGGGACTAGGCTCAGGGGAGGGCCCTGGCTGGAGTGGGGCCCCTTGGTGATCCCATTACCAACCACAGACAAGACACAGGGTGAGGAGTGAGAGGACTGATGCTCCTCAGGGAACTTACTGGGGCAACAGAAGCAGCCACCCTTAAGGCTGCATGGAGGAATGAGGGCCCTGGCTTCCCTCTAGGGAGGGGTGGGGGAAGAGGAAGGTGGAGAACCCAGTGTGCCTAGAGGAAGCCAGGACACAGGCATGTGACAGCACTGAATAGGGAGAAGGCATCAGGGAGGGGTTGCTGGGGGGTCATTCCCCCAAGCTGGAGGCTGAGGGGCAGGGTCCTGAGCTAGGGCAGCAGTTTGCTCTGAGGCTGCAGGGAGTGCTTGTCAGGTCCACGCCTTGACAATGTGTGGGTGCGCCTGTTCCCACATGGACCTGCCTGACTGAGGTAGGATACTTCCAAATTGGTTTGTGCAGATGAGGTCAGGGGGCAGAATCCTCAAGTATAAAGTCTGGGGTCACGGGGAGAGGTTTTCTCCTGAAGCCTGGGGGAGGTGACAGGGGCATAGTTCCACACCCTGGCTGGCAGCCTAGAATGAAGGCTGCCTAATGTCCTCCCCCCAGCGGCTTTCACAATCCCAGGCTGAGCACACACATCCTCTCCCAGTCACCTCCCACACTCAGTCCTCCAAGCATCTTTGCTTGGAGATGTTCTCCCTGGGGGCAGCAGGCCTCCAGGCCCTGTGCCCTCATCCCGTCTCTTGACAGTGGGGGCAGCAAGTTCTAGGCCCTTTGGGAACGCCAAGGGAGCTGGCTATAGCTCTAAGCTGTGGAATGGGCCCTCGGCAGTGATGAGGCCCTGCTTTGCTCCCTACTCTTTTCAATTGCTTCTCTACCCACAGGGAGAGTAGGGCCCAGGTCTGAGGAGCCAGACCTGCTAGGTGGGGGAAGGGACTGCCTGCCTCTCCTTATAAATCAAGCCTTGTGGCTCAACGATGGGGGAGGGAGCAGAGTGGTCGATGGGGGAAATTAAAAATAAAGGAGTGGGTGAGGTCCCTGGGAAGTCAAGCCTGTCATGCTCCCCCATGTTCCCTCCTCCCGTCGTGGGTCCCATACCTCTATGTCCCTGGGGACCCCTAACAGAGACGACGTGCCTTTAGGCGGCTCTGCTGTATGAAGCCGCGGGGAGTTCCATTCCGGGCTTTAATACCCTCCCCCGTATCACTAGCTCCCATCACCCGGAGCCCCCAACGCCTCCCCCTAACGGGCGCGCCCCGCCGCCGTCAACACCGCACTCACACCACCAGGCGGGAGATGATCCAGGACACCATGGCGGGGCCGGGCGGGGCGCAGGGGCGGGGACCCGGCCCGGCGGAGGATGCAGCTGCCCGAGGCCGGGCGCCGGCGGCAGCAAAAGCCGCAGTAACAGCCGCAGTAGTAGCCGCAGCAGCAGCCGCCGCCGCGGGGGCAGCAGAGCGCGGAGCCGCCGCTGTTAAAGGGGAGGTCCCTGCCACAGCGGCGGGGCATGGGCGGCGGCGGCTCTTAAAGGGGAGGCCACGGCTGCGTCGGCTGCAGCGGTGCGCCCCTGCACCTGCTGTCGCCGGGCATGCGCCTCTGACCCTCTGTGCCCTGACTTCCTCCAATCGCTTGTTCTTTCTTGGGTTCCACGTTCTCGGCTGAGGTCCTCGGATACCTTTACGGTTCCATCAGTCCCAGTCCACCTCCTGCCCTGCCCACACCAGGCTGAAAGGCTTAAACGCCCCAGGAGAAACAATAGCTATGCTTTATTGAGTGCTTACTGTGTGCCAGGCCCTGTGCTGGAGCGTCACATGCATCATCTCAGTGAATCCTTATGAGCACCCTATAAGGCAGAGGTTATAACTGTCCTCATTTTGAAGATAAGGAAATGGGAAGCTTAGGGAGGTTCAATAATTTGCCAAGGGTTACAGAACCACTAACTCATGCTGCTAAGATATGAACCCAGGAAATCAACTTTAAACAGGCTACTTCCCCCAATTGTTGACTAGCAAACTCCCCTCCCCCTGCAGACGCCCATCTCAAAGCTCCTGAAGTCAAAGGTACAGCTGCACTCGTCCACTCATCTCCTCAATAATGACCAATCACCCCAGCTGGAAGAGGGTCCCTCCCCGTCTGCTTCCTAACCTTTGCAGGTGAACAGAACCAGGGGCTCCCAAAGTAGATACCCTACACTGGGGCAGGGGAGGAGCCAGACCTCTTTAAACAGGGGGGACAACCAACCAACCAACCCCAGGTAGGATAAGGGCCCAGGGTCTCCAGTTTCACCCCCGTCAGCAAGCATCGGCTGCAGTGGATGCCTTAATTATGAAACATTTATACAGAGAATGTAGGCTAGCCTGCCTCCTGATTTTCACCAAAGCAACCAAGCTCCAAGCTCCCCCTCTTTCCTGTGCCATTGCTCTCCTTTTCTGTCCCATTTCAAAAGCTTCTGCATTCCTCTACCCTGTGTTGAATTGTAATCCTTCTAATGACCACAGCATCAACCCGTGCCCATCCAGGCTGAAAGGACATGCTCACAGTGCTGTATTTCAGAGTTACGGTCCTATTCAAACCCAGTATCCCTGAACCACACGATGGTCTATTTTTACCCTGATAATTACATTTCCAGGCTCAAACGTTGGAAGATGTTTTTCCAACAGGCTCCTGGGAAGCAGCCTCTGATAACAACTCTCGCTATTCTGTACATCTTCCTTTCCAAAAGGCCCCTTCTATTTGGAATGCAGTCTGTCCTCACTCCTCAAGCCACTTTAATTGCTGCTTGATATATAAAATTAAATCCTATTCGGGTGTTCTCCTGACACTCTGAGGCGGATCCAGGCCCACATGTTTCATATGTGGGCAGTCAGGCCTCCTGCTTAGAGGAACCCCACAATCGACTGCCCAAAACCCTAATCAGCCACACACTATGGCCTTTCCCCTTTCCCTCAGACTGTGGCCCAGGAAGGTAGGACCCTACCATTCCCATTCCATTCACAGAGCATAAACTATGGGAAAACTTCTCTGTCCTCCTATCTTCTAACTCATGTGGCCCCATTCCCTCACTCCAAAACCCACAACCATGCTGGTCTCACCCTGGCACTTCCCTTTCTCCCAAATGGGCCTAAGTTCAGGAAGCAAAGAGTAATAATAATTGGGTGCAGCAAGGTAATGAGCCATGCCACCTCAACCCTGCCCTCAACTTGGTCCTGGTTTTAGAAGGGTTGGCACAGGAAGAATTTAGTCCACTCCAAATAGATTTGTTAGATTTTTAATAAGAACATGGAATCCCAATCAGCCCTTCAACAAAATTAAAATACAGAAAGTAAAATTAAAAGTATTCTACAGTAAATGACTTTTATTAAAAAAAAAAAAAAAGTAACTGTGAATATATAAACAAGCCTGCAGGACACTACAGTACAGCTGGAGAGACAAGAGATACATTTCCCAATGTACCTATGGGCCAATGAATTCCACCATTTTCAAATAAATTCTTAATAAAACTCCAGTGAGTTGGAAAGTTTTGCTAAAAAATATTTCTGGACCAAAAAAAACCCCAAAACAAAACAAAAAACTCATGTTGGAAATCAAATCTTCCTTCCCATTTGGAAACTTACGATGAGTCCCAAGGGAACGCTGGTAATAGCTGAAAATGGTTCCTGGAGCCACCAGTGTGTGTATGCATGGAACATAACACAGCTCGGACATGACAAAGTTCTTTCTCAGATGACTGTTCCCTCAAGATAGGACTGAGATGGGAGGGGGAGAAAATAAAAGAATCCTAAAAAGCCAATTCTTTTAAATTCTGCTTTGGCTGATTTTGTGCTATAATGGGCAGCTGATTTCTAAAAATCATAGTTCTTCAAAGAGTTTTATTGAAAGGAAGACTAAATGTAATATGCCTTTCCTCATAAGCCAGGAAAACAACTGTGGTATTTTAAAAAGTCTAAAAATATCTACTTTCATGAAATAGTAACTATTTCACTACAAACCTATTTTTCACTAAATACACACGTTTCCTAATCCTGGAGCCTTCTGGGAAAAGCAGTGGGTTCTCCCTGGGTCCTGCAAGACTCCAGTGTTCACGGGAGAGTGTGGGGAATGGCTTCATCCCGTGTCCTGGAATGGGCCGCGTCAGAAGTCACGTGCAGAGACATTGTCAGGCTTCCACCAGACATGTTTAAGCAATTATCCCATACTTGTACCAGTTATGTAATCTCCCTACCTCCAAACACATTCCCACCTAACTAGGCACAAGAGAAAAAGAAAAGAAAGATGTGCCCACATTCCTGGTTTCCATGAATCTGAAATCACGACAATGTGCAGGAAAACCCAGCAGTATTTGGGCAATTCAGATTCCCAAAAAGGCCACACAGGATGGGGATGTGGCACCCTCGGCTTGGAGTCTGAAACTGCCATGTGTGAACAGTGCAACTTTCCTGTGTCAACCTTCAGTGTTGAGGCAGCGGAGAAAACAGTGGCTGGAGAGTTTGTAATACTGACCACACTGGTTCCGAGTGAAAGGCCTCTGCTCCAGCAGAGAATCTTGCCGTTCCCTGTATGTGTTGTGAGTGAAAGACCTGCTTCACAGGAGAGTTTGGAATTTCGCTGTGCCTAAGACCTTGCCAGTTTGGATTCATGAGCCTTGAGGGTGCCAACAGCATCTTTCACTGCGTGGTAAATGATGTTCTTCACCTGGAGAGAGCAATCAGCAGAGTCATGCTATGTTCTGCAAATGCAAATGTATGTTCTATACTGACTGTAAGCCCATTTGTTAATGAGGAAACTCTCAAACAAGGACTGTGCACTTTCCAAATCAATCCCCAAGACAATTTATAAGTTACATAGGATACAAAGTCTAAAATCAGAAAAGGTCTATAATCAGATGGATCATTTGAAAGGCTATCTACCTAATCGCCATCATCAATGTGCTTACTATGTGCTGGGCACCGTTGTTATGTCCTTCATATGGGTTCTCACTTAATCCTTACCATAATGCTATGAGGTAAATTCTATTATTATTCCTATTTTACAGATAGGAAACTAAGGTTCTATGGTTAAGAACCTTGCCTGAGGTCCCATAGCTAGTAAGAATGCACTGAAACAATAGTGGCAGTTAGGATCATGGGATTTTGTGTGTACGCATATATATGTTTTCTAATTTTTTTAAAAGGAACATGTATTACTTGTAAAGTAGGAAGATATGATAAAAGTTATTCAAATTAAGTGAACAGGCTAAAGAGATTTTATCAACAGCCGACATCAAGATTGTGGCTATTTCTGAGAGAAAGCGGGGAAATGAAATAGAGAACGGTATGTTGGAGCTTCAATTGCATTTATAATGTTTTATTTCTTAAACAGAGTGATGGGCACACAAGTTCCCCTTATGCTATTCTCTATTAATTTTTTTTTTGTATTAATTCAACAAGTATTTACTGAGTATCTGCTATGTGTCAGACATTATGCAAGGGAAAAGTAGTGAATACACAGTAAAATCCCTTAAACAGCTTACATTTTAACAGGGGTAGAAACAAACAGGTGAAATATACAGTAATGTCAGATAGTGAAAAATACTACAGAAAAAAAAAAAAGAAAGGGGATTGAGTGTGCTAGAGCAGGAATTGATGTTGTTATTCTAAATGGGGTGGGTGGTCAGGGAAGATCTTATGGATACAGTGACATGTTACAAGTAGAGACCTGAAGTATTATACCTACAATATCAATGTTATGATGCTTTGCAGAATAACTTTATGGTTGAACTTTTCCATACTTTTGAAAAAGGAACAGCAAAATAGATCAGACTCAGGGCTGAAGGTGACTGACTGTATCAGCAACTAAGAAAAACCTCCTCCAACCTGGTCCATCACTGACTAAAGAATGTACACCTAAGCCACATGTATGAAGGAGAAAAAGAGGCCACAAGTGCAAGGCCGGGAGAGGGCTTATTCAGATTGCTGAATTTCTGCCTGGAGAATCTTGCTTCCTGATTCTTTGTTCTTTTTATGCCGCTAAAGCACCCAACTGTATTAATAATGAAATTCTGCCCTTAAAAAGTTCCAGTCCATTTTAGGAACAGAGGAAAGATCTATAATCTGATTATCCAGAATGGATCTATGAAGGGAAACCATCTTCGCCCCTATGAATTAGATTCCTAGTGAATGGATTACAGTCCCTAGCAGGGCTCTAAGGAATTGAGTACGAACGGAAATCTACTTTGGGACAATACCCCTTCTCAGAAACATGCTTAGAACATACTACCACAGTGCTTTTCCCACCTGACTCGCAAAATCCCTTTAGTCAATTACTAAGACTGAAAACACTGTACCTCTCAAGGGGAAAGAAACAGAGAACTGGCATGCCAGAAACAATCAGGTTAAAAGACGAGTATTCTCTAAAAACAAACTGAAAAGGACTGACTAAATACTCCTGCAAGGAGGACTCCACACATCTCCCAGACATGATTTCCTTTAGTTATTTCTCCTTCACTGTTTGAGCTCCCAGAGAATGCCCTCAGAGAGGAGAATGTGCCTTCTGTGCATGTGAGTATGAGATGAGGGGCAGGGTGGGGGTGAAGGAGGAGTCATTTACCTGCAGTTTATCCTCATGGTTTGTATGAGTATTAGAGAGATGCCTGAATTCCTGGGTCAGGCGGAAACAGTGCTTTACGTGTTCTGGAGATACAAAGTCTTCTGCTACTTTTATGCAACTGTATAGATTGTGAACCTAGGGTCGGGGTGGGGAAGAAGGAGAGCAGAGGGAAAACATCAGGCTTTAGAGATTCAGTAACACATGGAAAACGTCCATGATATAGTTTTAAAAAATTATAGGAATACTATTATTCCACTTCTATAAAAACAACAAATGCAGAAAAATTGTAAGTGTAAATATATAAATAAAAGCAATAGTACGTACACAGAAAAGGGTCTAGAAAAATACACACCAGACTTAACAGTGGACTACCTCCGGGAAGGAAACTAGATTAGGAGGACAGGATAAGGAGACGGGAAAGGGGTGTGGGAAAGGTAGCTGAGCTGGGACTTTCACTTTAAAATTTTTATAATGAGGCACTTAAAACTTCAAGGAAGACAATTAAAAAGCAAAAAATAAATTACAGTGAAAGAGAAAGGAGCCTAATCTAGGCATTTATACTTCTTGCCAGATTAGCAAAAAAAGAAAAAACAAAGAAGCCAATGGAGCTGTTGAGCCCAATCCCTGGGTTGGCACTCACCTGGTGTGGGGCTCCAGCAGGTATGAAGACGGCATCACCCAGGAACTGCACGATGGCCCAGCCTTGCACACCATACTCCTCATAGAGTCGCTTACGGAGGGTCTGGTCCAGATACCAACTTTGGTCATGAATTGGGTCATGATCAGGGGGATTTTCTTGGCCTTGCTCTTCTCCAACCTAAAATCATAATGAAAACTCAAACAGGGCAAAATAAATAAATACATAAAAATTACAAACGGCATAAATCCAACTTGCTGTAGCAATGTCCCTAGTGGCAAAGCTTCTGCTTGATTCTATTCAACATCCTCTATGTGTAGATTCAGACCTTTAGAGCACTTCAACAAGAGGTACCACGCCAAGGGACTCCACATGAGAAACCCTGGACAAGCCATCTCAGATCTCAGATCCTTAATCTGTGAGCTGGGAACAGAGCCCACCCAGGGTCATACCTTTCGGAGCAGCTCCCGAATCTTTTCTGCATCCTTGGCTGCATAGATGTGCCACAAAGCACCTGGCTTCTCCTTCCCATCATGAATCCTCTGCTTTGTCACCTCATCAGCATCTCCCTCATCAATAGTCTTGAGTACTTCTGAAAAGAGCAACAGGACACTTTTCAATGTAACCATCCATTTCAGCATCTCTGAGCGAAGCAAAATATCCAATTTCAAATAAGAGTAGTCTCCACTACTCTCCAACTCTCTGAAGACATATAAGATAGAATGAAAGGATCAAAACTCATATACACAGGGAGAGTGACACTAAACCTTTGTTACTTAATAAAGCTTCCACATTTTTTGGAGGTACAGTTTTCCTTTAAACACATTTCCTGCTCCAACTCTATAGCCATAACAGCAGATTATTCCTGCTGCAAGTAAATGGGTTCTATATACTTTCTGAAGCCCTCTTCAAATTCCAGGATTCTGTGGATTCAAGCCCACAAAGCATAAAGCTTCTTGGGAATGTTAACAGGGTAGGTTTCTAATGCTTGTCTATTACAATCCCCTAAGACAACATAATGGAAGGATCTACAGGTGTGCAGCATCAAAAGCAAATGTGTGGCAGGAAATACACCAAGATATGATACTGATTATTCCTGGACCCTCAGATTTTGAATTATTTTCTTCTTTAAAATTTTCTACATTTAAAAAAATTTCCATAATGAGCACCTATTAATTTTAACACTGAGACGCTAGGGAGTGCAAATGCAGCAAAATATCACTTTTATGCTTCATTTCTGTGTGGGTGACCTGGCTTTTTCATCTGTGACCCCACTGATAGCCATGGTTAATCCAGCTGATGGGCCAAGTAAGCCGGTTTGCCCCTTCTTCCTCATGCTTCTTTGTGATGCTACACACTGAGGGGAAAAGGGCAACATTCCCAGTAAGATAATGACTCTGGACAAAGATACCAGTTTAACATTTTCTCTGCTAAAACTTCTTTGCATAGTGGTATCAACTATACATCAGGCTTGTAGAGACTTAAAAAGCCACTGGCATTGACTGAGGAAGAAGACATTCAATTCTACTCCAAGGCCATACTTCACCATCTTGAAGCAGTGGGTTCTAGAAATCGTACCTTCATCATGAGTACCCTCCCCGATGGGGATTCCAACATACACCATCACATTAACTGCATCAGACACATCCAAGTGAAGATTTGTTGTGCCAACTCTTCTATCTTCTGCAGTTATCAAACCTAAAGATAAAAGGAAGATATGCAAGGTGAAGGGGTCCTATTCTGAAGAATTCATAGAGAGCCTACAACTGAAAACATGCCCAAAGATGTTCTTAAATAAGTAACATTGGGAGAATGAAGTATATCTGGGCATCAAGAAATCACTCTCCTCATCTCTTTTCTACTGCTTTAAGAATGCTTTCTAGCTAGGTTAACACCATCATTAGCTTTAGCCACAGAACCCATTCCACCCCTAAAAGCTCCCTCTCCTTCAAAAGCAAAACATCTATGGGCATTAGTGACATTCAAATGAAGCTGCGCTTTCACAGTGACTTAGCATATTACTAGGACTTCACAATGAGCTGACTGGGTTACATGGTATCCAGACTTCTTCGCTGTTATTTTATCAAGTCTCTTAAAACTGAAAATTATGTCTTCTTGGCTAGAATTTTTGAGAGGAAATGTTCTAACTAATGGAGACATACAAGCTTATGGACTGGGCCCACACGAATGTTACACAAATCAACACAGCAAAAGCAAGCATACTCAAAACTATCCTGGATACTTTCAACTTCCCCAGCACCTATCACCAGCCTTCAGTCACCTCTATACATGACTCTAACCACAGATCTCACTCTATTGGTGAAATGAGAATAAAAAATAAACAAAAAACCACTGCTATCAAGTTGATTCTGACTCATAGTGACCCTACAGGACACAGCAGAACTGCCCCATAGGGTTTCCATGGAGTGGCTGATAGATTCGAACTGCTGACCTTTTGGTTAGCAGCTAAGCTCTTAACCACTGTGCCACCAGGGCTCCGAAATGAGAACAGTGCCCCAAATAGGCAATTCTGGCCTCTCCCTCATACCATAGGCATTGTACATCTTGGGGCCCAGATCGGGCCTGACAAAGTAGCTGGGCAGCCTAGAAGCAAGATTGAGCCTGCCATCTCGTTTGGTATATTCTGGTAGAGGAAGGTTCTCCATCAGATCTTCAAACCTACAAAAAGGCAGAAAAGATGACTTAGCTTGTTACAGGGGAAAAAAGTGAAGAGGCACAGTTCACTTTTCTGTGATTATCTCATGATGACTTTAACAAGGATCAAGTCTCTGAAGATGGCACATTAGTTTACTAACCTTGTTGGCATCATGTCTCGAAAATCTTCCCCAGGAGGCCAGTCCTTGAGTTTGAGCACCATTGGCTGCCCATCTTCTGACCTTAGTCGCTCTGGAAGATAGCAAGCACTGCCACAAACATCTGCTGGGTGGGCTGCTGCCTGATTTTCCAGTGACTAAAAGTTTTAGGAGACTAATCTCTTGTTTTCAGTCTTGTAAACCCCTGTAATTGATTAGGTAGACTTTTCCCTTCTTGCTGTACTTCTCCATCTCACAGGGATTCTAGCTCCTTCCTTGGAGTCAGAATGCTCCATATACCCCAGCTATGCTCTGGAAGCAATGTGATTACTATGCAGGCTACGTGTTCGGCCCCAGGAAAGAATGTTCCTCCCACAGAGAGGATATAATTTATAAAGCCGTTTCCAAGGGGCAGGGCTGGGTGTATACATGCTTACTTTGCAGTATGCTTTTACTGAACTAGATATCAAAGCTACTTACTGCATATGATCTCAAAGCCATCCCAGAAATCCCGAACTTTCACATCAGAAATTATAGCACAGTTCCTGCAGTTCACCAAGTCCACATCCTGGTCTCCAAATTCCTGGCTAAAGGCTTCTGGCTTCCAGAGTTCAGACTTGAGCTTTTTATGTACCCCTGAAACCAGCACTGGCTGTGGAAACAAAAGTATTCCAATCAGAGCCACTCAGGAAGTACTTTTAGCTCTAGGGTTAAGGGAGAGAACAGGAAGGGTTCCTAGGGACAAGTCTCTTCTCCTTCACACTGATCTATTGTTCCTTCCCAGTTTCATAATCTATGAATCTCAACATGTCAGCTAAAGCAAGTAGAAACTGTTTCTATTTTATTATTATACTTGATTCTCACCCTGAGGAGTATGCTATATAAATCACTTCTGCTGCCCTATCTGCTGTATCTACCACTCTTTTGAGGTAAGAGGACAAAAAAGCTGACAAATGCAACTTTAAGAACATTTCCTCAAGTTGAAAATGGAAAACTATCCAGACAATTCTATAACCTCCCTCCTCCTCAAGCACCTCCTGAAATATAAAAATCAGGGAGTGTTATCACACAAATTTGTGTGGCTTTGAAATATTTACCTAGAAAAGTACCAACCACTTCTACCCACCCTTGCTCCACCCTTGCAGGATTCTCCTGCAAAGTGTCATCAATGCTAGATCACCAACTAACAGGAATTTTAACTGCCCTTTTAAGAACAAGGAGCCCTGGTGGCACAGTGGTTAAGA
This sequence comes from Trichechus manatus latirostris, assembly GCF_000243295.1. NCBI lineage: Eukaryota > Metazoa > Chordata > Mammalia > Sirenia > Trichechidae > Trichechus > Trichechus manatus. Next base: position 5,485,478 of record NW_004444016.1, on the reverse strand, counting down.
GCTGGCTGCTAACCAAAAGGTTGGCAGTTTGAAACCACCAGCCGCTCCTTGGAAACCTTATGGGGCAGTTCTGCTCTGTCCTATAGGGTCGTATGAATCAGAATTGACTCAATGGCTACAGGCTACAGGTTTAAGAACAAAGAGCTATACAGTTTAGAAATAAAAGGATCCACAATGTAGTTTTAAGACTCTTTTTGGTTTTTAAAAATCCAAGACAACTCCAAGTAGCAAGGCTGTCCACCAGAAATTAGTTACTATGTCTAAACCCAGAGAGACCTAGAACTATCCTGGTAGCTGTGGTCAGCAGGAACACAGAAAGATAGCTGGCCATGGGAACTATCTGTTCTTTCTTACCTGGCCTTGCTTCCAACATTCCCGGAAGATCTTCCAATTGTTTTTGTTGCTGGGGTCATGGAGACACAGAAGCCTCCCATCACAGAGCCAGGAGTGAGAAGTATGGGGGTCTAGCACATTTAACCCCATTACCATCTCCTTCACTTCCTTTTGGGTATCAGTCAAGTTACAGGCCCGTTTTGCAGCATCTGAGGTTTTCTTATTTTCTACCACTGAGGCAATGATGTGGTCAAGGAAGTTGGGTAGGCTGGCCTTGCTCTTCACTCCCTGCCAGACACAAATCCACCAGGTAAGCTTGACTGAGGCACCATGAGAAGAGCATTAAAAAAACAAACAAACCTGTCTAACAGCTGCCATTCACAAGGAGTTCTGACCTATCTGATTAAATTCTCTATTTAAATGTCCTTTATAATGGGGGGGTGGGGTGGGGTGTCCTTATCCTTCCCTATCCTTCACCTTCTGCCTTATGTTTATGAAAGACAAGTATAGAAAGATCCCCTGTGCCTCAAGATATTTGAGATCTAAAAAATATCTTTGCATTCAGTTCTATATTAACCATTTGCAAGTAGATTTCAGGATCACAAAATGCTATAACTGAGTGAAAGACGTAATTTAGTTTGCATGTTCAAGGGATACACTATTTTAATTAAGTAACTGAAGTGATTTATCAAGGCAGTGGTTTTCTACCAGGCTGTATACCCCAATAAAGGGGAGTACCAGAGTGTCCAGGAGGAGTGTACATTCTAAAAGCAATGTTCCATCCCTTAATTCTTCTCTTACTACTACCCCACGGAGAATCTCTCATCTGCTCCAGCTGATAAGAAAGCTCACGCCCAGAGATGAAAGTGACATATCTAAGCTCACAAAACCAAAGGAGGTATGGAGCGTCTGTAAACATGATAATCCTATGCCTGAAGTATCACTAATCATCATCTCTATAAGATACATGTAATCATGTAACATCCTGGGAAAATTAAAAAAGAAAACTGGGGGTAGAACAAGTATAAACAAAACAGAGCCCAAGTAATTGCTTTTTTAAAAAGTCACTTATCCAAAAGTGAAATAACCCAGATTGTACAGTGCTCAGCAACCCATAGTTCACATTTTGGCTCTTAATCATAGACTGAATAGAATGAGAAAGATGTTTATGTACTTCTATGAAATGATCTCTAAGATACAAAAGCTGAAAACCAGAAAAGGTGCAGAACATTTTGCAAAAAAAGGGCAAAAATACATATACATGTGGTTATCTCTGAAAAGGACACTCAATAACCACTGGTGACCTCCAGAAAGGGAATGGGTAGCCAGGAGACAGGGGCAGGAAGGAGATTTCTCACTATAAACTCTTGTGTATCTTTTAAATTTTGTACCTTATGAATTCATTCACTCAATAAATGTTTATTAGACATCTACTATGTATTAAACACTGTGGTCCTAGGGATACAGCAGTGAATAAAACAGTAAAAAATCTCTGCCTTTAAGGTGAGGAGAGAGAGACAATAAGTAAAACATATAGTAGTGAGTGCTATGAAAAAAAATTAAACAGAGAAAACAAATATGTGTGGAGAACGGGAGTGGAATGGACTTTCAAAAATAGTGATCTAACAAGGCTTACTCAGGTGACATTTCAGTAGGTGACATTACTCAGGACAGGAAGCTGATGATGAAGCAAGCCATATGTTTATATGGGAAAAAGAATCCTAGGTGGAAAAAATGACAAGTGCAAAGGCCCTGAAGAGGGAGCATGCCTAGCCATGTTCAAGCAACAGCAAGGAGGTCTGCGTGGCCGGAGCAGAGTGAACATGAGGGAAGTAGTCGCTGAGGTCAGAGAGATGAGGCAAAGAGGATCAAACAGGGTTAGGGCCTTGTGACTCTACTTATATTATGAGAGAGATAGGAAGCCCTCAGAAGATTTTAGGCAAGGGTGACATGATCTGTTAGAGGATGTGATGTCAGTACTGTCAGCTTTGGGAACACAGTTGGGCTCCGGGGTTGCTACTACTGCAGTTCCTCTTCCAGCTGAGAAGATGGTTTTGTTTCCAGAAGAGGCATAGTAGCATTCTACCTGCTGTGTTAGAACAAACTGTATAGAGGAAAAGGGCAGAAACAAGAGGCCTGTAAGGAGGTTACTGCAAAAATTCAGTCAAGAGATGCTGGCTCAAACCAGATGGGAAGTAGTAGAGCTGATGAGAAATGGGTGGATTCTGAATACATTCTGAAGATCAAACTGAAAGGATTTGCTGACACATTCAATGTAAAATGTGAGGGAAGAGAGTCCCAAATGACTCCAAGACTATTGGCACAAGCAATTGGAATGATGGAGACGCCACTGACCAAGAGAGGGCAACTAAAGGAAGAGCAGGTTTATGGGCAGAAGATCAGTAGTTTGGTCTTAGATATGTTAGGTTTGAGATGTCTAATAGAAATCCAAGAAAATATAATACAAATGCACTTACGAGGTAAAAAATAATAAAGGACTGTCTGCTACTGTCAAGAAAAAAAGTGATCAATGTAGTAACTTTTCCACAGATGATTGAAAAATTTCAATGTCTCAATTCCTACTGACTTCCTAACATGGGAACAAAAAGTTCACTACCTTAAAAGGATCTCAAGCATTCCCAAACTTAATGTAAAGAGAGATCTTGTCAACCAGACAGACAGTGCAGAGAACACAAATCACCCATGTACCCTCTAACCCAGTTATCAGATCTCTGATAGTATCTTTTCACAGAAAAGCAGCACAAGCTGGAGTTGCAGAGAGGACACTTACTGCTGAAGATGTAGAGAAGACCGGGGGGAAGGGTATGCCTGTGTCCAAGGGGGTTTGAGGAAGCTTTCCAGGCCCGGAGTGAAGGAGGTCTCGAAGGCTAGAGCCTTCGGTTTTGTTGTTGGAGGCAGTGGGACCCAGTAACAGACTGTTAAAAAGCTTTGGAGTCAACGGAGAGACCTTTGCAGTGGAGTTGAACGAATCCAGCCCAAAGGGTGAATGAGACTCTTTATTGAGCACCGACCTCAGGGACCCTGCTTCTGTAAGAACATAACCGGGAATAGCATTAGGCAAAACAAAGAATACCCAGCAGGCAACTGACTCCTAAAAATCAGCCAAGTGGGAAGGAGGAAAGACTCTCTTCTCTTCCCTGCACCCCAAACTATACTGTTGGGCTGGGTCAAGCCTGACCAGCTATGAATCTGGGAGGTATCACGGCCAAAGGGAGGCTTTCCTACTTCTTCCATTCTGTTCTAGATCTTGATTTCAGACTTCTTTATGTTCCCATCCATCTTTCATCTCTCTCACTTCTAAGTCAACATTTCTTCAAGTAGGTCTCCAGAATACTCATACTGGATCACCTGGAGTACTTGTTAAAAATGGAGATTCTTTTTTTTTTTTTAATTGTGCTTTAGGTGAAAGTTTATAGTTCAAGTCAGTTTCTCACACAAAAATTTATACACACATTGCTATGTGACCCTATCTGCTCTCCCTATAACGGGACAGCACACTCCTCCTTTCCACACTGGATTTCCCATGTCCATTCAACAAGCTCCTATTCCTTTTTGCCTTCTCATCTTGCCTCCGGACAGGAGCTGCCCATTTAGTCTCATGTATCTACTTGAGCTAAGCAGCACTCTCTTCACGAGTATCTTTTTATGTCCCATAGTCCAGTCTAATCTTTGTCTGAAGTGTTGGCTTCGGGAATGGTTTCAGTTCTGGGCTAATCGAGAGTCTGGGGTCTTCCGGGGTCTCTCCAGTCTCAGCCAGACCATCAAGTCTGGTCTTTTTACTAGAATTTGAGTTCTGCATCCTACTTTTCTCCTGCTCCGTCAGGGACTGTCTGCTGTGTTCCCTGGCAGGGTGGTCACTGGTGGTAGCCGGGTACCATCTAGTTCTTCTGGTCTCAGGCTGATGGAGTCTCTGGTTTATGTGGCCTTTCTGTCTCCTGGGCTAATATTTTCCTTGTGTCTTTGGTGTTCTTCATTTTTCTTTGCTCCAGGTGGATTGGGACCAATTGATGCATCTTAGATGACCATTTGCTAGCTTTTAAGACCACAAATGCCACTCAAAAAATGGAGATTCTTGATTTAATAGTTCTGGGTGGGGCACAAGAATCTGCATATTAACAGATTCCCCAGGTGATTCCTCTAAGTCTAGCTCTCAATGCTGGCTGCGTAACAGAATCATCTGGGAAGCTTGTTAAAAACCCTGTATCAAATCTAAGGAGGACTTGGGTAGGGCCAGGCATGTGCCTTTTTTGAAAAAGCTCTACTTCTAGAAAGAAGTTGAAAGAGATTCCTTCATTTTATGTGATCAGCCAGAGAAAGCAAGTAGCATGTTTCATAAATGTGGATGGTAATGTGTGAGTTGAAGAGTCCCACAATAACCCACAGGCCAGGCAGAGGCTTGTGTTTATCTCACCTTTCGTTTCTTCTTTAGCCTTCTGAGTCGCTAAATCCGCCAACCAGTGCAGGGCAGAAGAGGGTGGGGCTGTGTCAGGGCAGGGGGGCCTGATGGCTTTTGGCTCACTACTGCTACTTGATGCTGAACTGTCTGCTTTCAGAGGTTCTTCAGGTCTGACGTCAGTGCCATCAGCTTTGGGAACATGGTCAGACTCTGGAGTTGTTACCACTGCTGTTCCTCCTCCCCCTGAGAAGGTGGTTTCATTTCCAGAAGAGGCACTAGGGTTTACGCTAGGAAGCTAAAACACAGAAGGCCAATATGGTTAGAGTGCTGTCCTGAGGTAGGAAAAATAAAATCCAAACAGTAATGGCTGCTGACACTAAATAGCTCTGGGAAAAACAATATGAAACTGTCCTATACACTTCTATTTCATGCAGTTGTTCATTCATTCAACATATATTTATTGACTTCTACAATGTGCCAGAAACTATGTTAGGTTTGTGGAAAAAGCAGTAAAACTTGAACTTTATAGTCTAAAATAAAACCGGGCTTTTGTTTAGCATGCCTGAGACTCAATTTCCTTAATGGTAAATTGGCAATGATAACGTGACCTCATAGAATTTCTCTGAGGATTAAATGAGACTGCATATGTAAAGGGCTTAGCATCGTGTCTGGCACCCAAAAATGCTCAATAAATGTTTATTATTTTATTACTGAATTTTCCAAATGACTAGCTATAGTATGTCAACTCTACTGAAAATATATCTTCAGATCCCTGGACTATATCCATGGTCCAGACTGACCATGTATTAGTAGTGTTCCTAGAAGGGCCTCCAAATGTAAGCAGTTGTTTGTTTTTTTAACAACCGGTTGTTCAAAATAGTCCTTATCAAATTGGACTGACCTCGCCTCTGACATAGCAATAAGAAAACCACTGCCTCTCTCTAGAGGCATGGGACTGCTTTCAGAGTAGAATGAAAGAAGGCCCAACTTAGTGGGCCAATCTCCATATTTCTGTCCTCTGTGTCTACGATGACCCCAGTAACAGGGACTAAGCACACAGAGAGGAATGAGAAGACCAACAGTGTTTCCAGTAACTTTTTCTATACTCTTCACCCACTCAAGGAGCCTGAGGTAGAAATCTTGACAGGATGAAAAGAATCTCTTGGTGTTACTTATCAGCCAAACTTGAAACAATTTAATGATGCATGAAGATAAGCCTGTGCCAGTCAGGGGGAATTAAAATCCCTTGAGTAACTCTTTTGAGGTCCTCTTTAGAAAGGCTAAGGAGCCTGGTGGTGCAGTGGTTAAAAAGCTCGGCTACTAACTGAAAGGTCAGCAGTTCAAATCCACTAGTCACTCCTCAGGAGAAAGGTGTGGCAGTCTGCTTCCGTAAAGATTACAACCTTGGAAACCCTATGGGCAGTTCTACTCTGCCCTATAGGGTCGCTTTCAGTCGGAACTGACTTGATGGCAATGGTTTTCTAGAAAGGATATAGCGCCTGGGACAACAGAGATGATAATGAGGCATTTCCTAGTACCAAGAACTTAAGCTTCACTCATAGCTATACCCCCACACACCACTTCTACCTGTGACATCCCATTGGTGACAGCAGGTCTTAATACAGATTTGTTTTGCCGACTAATACAAGGGCAGTTTGCTTTAATTCCCCACTTGCCCCGGGCAGCATGTACCATGTCTCCAATATTGTAAAGAGCTGGAAAAAAAGATAACAATAATAACAACATCAGAATGCTTGTATGTGCCAGCTATTGTGCTAAGGACCTTATATACATTATCTCCTCAATCCTTACCACATTTTAATGAGATAGCTGCTTTTACCCTTAATTTCTGATAATGAAACTGAAGTTCAGAGAAGTTAGGTCATTTGTTCAAGTACGTGTAGTTGGTATATGGAAGTACTAAGACTTTAACCCAGGTATATCTAGCCCTAAAGTTCCGTGCATTTTGAACTACTAAGCTACACTCTTTCCTTCCTTTAGTAAACATTAACAAGGTGTCCTCCAGGAGAAACTCTAGGGGTAGATTCCTTAATGTTCAAGAGTATGTACAAATTAATGGAGTTGTACATTTGAGATTTATGTACCTAAGTGATACCTAAAAAAAAAAAAGGAAACAACATGAGAGCAATGTAAATTTAACACAAACATTTAACCAACGCTTGGACCAGCAGGCAGCAGGTATCCTACCACTGCACACAGGTAGTCTTTCTGCTTAAAAGCACTGAGGTATAGAGCTTCCAGGTGGTGCTCCCTAAAGCCTTCTTAAGTGGAGGAAAATACAGGCAATAGTTGAACAGATGGAGCCCTGGTGGCACAGTGGTAAAAGCGCTTCACTGCTAACGAAAAGGTCAGCAGTTCGAAACCACCAGTGGCTACGTGGGAGAAAGATGTGGCAGATTTACAGCTTTACAAACCCTACGGGGCAGGTCTACTCTATCCCATAGGGTCCCTATGAGTTGGAATAGACTTGGCAGCAGTGGGTTTGGTTTGGTTTGGAGTTGAGCAGATTCACCACCTTCAATGCATGTATGTTAATGTACAAGCCTGGGCACATATTTTCTGGAGGAATCACTGAAGGAAGTGGGATTGTGACATAAACACGTCTATCCTACTGTTAAGCTGTCTTCCTCATGAATTCAAGAGATCTGATTTCATTCATTCAGATTTTTAGAAGCCTAAAACGAGAGGTCTTTATGGAAGCCTAGAAACTGGCTTTTTCCATTCTGGTTCTGCCTACCATAGGAATGTGAAATGATATCTGGCAAAGTGACCAGCCCCTGTGACCAAAGGGAGAGCAGAGTATGCAGCGGTAGCGTGCAATCTAACACACATCTAAATATCCAGATCCTTACAGAAATCTGGTAAGACTTAAAAAAAATCAGGATGAGATAAACCATTACACCAAATTTTATGGTATGTGAATTATATCTCAATTAAAAAATTTATTTTCTTCAACGAACCTTAAAAAGGAAATTCCTTACCTGTGCCAGGGATGATCTGTGTGGGCATGAGGTTCTCTGGCTCATGGGACTGCCCCTTCGCACACTTCAACCAGGAGAAAACCTCTTCATCACCCATCTCCTCTGTCTCTGAAACAGAAATGATTTCACTTGTTTTATGAGGGTCACGAGGTGTAGTCCTACCAGTAAGTGGGAGTTTCAGAACTAATCCTAAAGGTCAATTTTCTCTTTGAACAAAGAAGACAACAGTTAATTTTTTTTAAAATCAGCTTTATCGAGGGACAATTTACATACAGCAAATTCAAGAATTTAAAGCATGCACTTCAGTGAGTTTCCACAAATGTATACAGTTGTGTAAACACTACCACAATCATGATATGGAACATTTCCACCCCCCCATCTCAGGTTCCTTCAAGCCCTTTTTAGTCAATACTCTTTCCTCCCCACCTGGCCACCACTGATCAACTTTCTAATACTGAAGTTTTGTATTTTTTAGAATTTCATATAAATGGATTCTATATAGTCATTTGTATCAGGCTTCTTTTATTTAGCATAATTTTTTGAGATTCATCCATAATGTGTATATCAGCAATTCATTCCTTTTTATGGCTGAGTAGTATTCCATAGTATAGATGTACCACAATTCCTTTACCCCATCCATCAGCAGATGGACATTTTGATTTTTTCCGATTTCTGGCTGTTATGAATAAAGCTACTATAAATATTCACGTACAAGTATTTATGTAAACATGCTTTCAGTTCTCTTGGTTAAATACCCAGGAGTGGGATGCTGGGTAATATGGTTAAGTACATGTTTAACTTTATAAGAAATGGCCATACTGTTTTGCAAAGTGACTATACCAGTTTATATTCCTACCAGCAATGTTTAAGAGTTATAGTTCCTCCACATCCTTGTCAACACATGGTACTGTCAGTTTTTTAAATTTTAGCCATTCTAATGGATATGCAGTGGTAACTCATTATAGTTTTAATTTGCATCTCCTTAATGACTAATGACAGAATTTTTCATGTGCTTATTTGCCATTCATGTAACTTCTTTGGTGAAGTATCTGTTTAAATCTTTTGCCCATTTTAAAACTGAGTTGTTTGTCTTCCTGTTATTGAACTGCACAAGATATTTATAGATTATAGATACAAGGCCTTTGTTTAGCAAATATGTGATTGACAAATATTTTCTCCCAGTCTGTGGCTTGCCTTTTTATTCTCTTAACAGTCTTTTTTTTTTTTAATTTATTTTATTGTGGTGAAATATATATAACAAAAAGTTTACATTTTAACTATCTTTAAGTGTACAATTCAGTGATGTGAATTATATTCACTATGTTGTGCTACATCACTATGATCCATTTTTCAAAGTTTTACATTACCCCGAACAGAAACTCAGTACCCCTTCAGCATTAACTTCCATTATCTCCTCCCCTCAGCCCCTGGTAACTACTAATAAACTTTTGTCTCTATGCATTTGATTATTCTCGATATTTCATATAAGTGGGGTCATATACTATATGTCCTTTTGTGTCTGACTTATTTCACTCAGCATAATGTTTTCATAACGTTTTGGTTGAGGGAAGACCCTCAACGAGATGGATTCACCAATGGCTCCAACAATGGCCTCAAACATAGAAACGACTGTGAGGATGCACAGAACTGGGCAGGGTTTCATTCTGTTGTACATATGGTCGTTATGAGCTGGAACTGACTCAACAGCACCCAACAACGTTTTCAAGGTTTACCCATGTTACAGCATGTTTCAGAACTTCATTTCTCTTTATGGCTGAATAATATTCTATTGTATGTATGTATCACATTTTGTTTATCCATTCATTCTTTGAAGGACATTTGGGCTGTTTCCACCTTTTGGCTATTGTGAACAGTGCTGCTATGAATATGTGTGTACATGTCCCTGATTTTAAGTCTCTTGGGTCCATACCTAGAAGTGGAATTGCTTGGTGATACGGTGTTATGGATTGAATTATATCTCCCAAATATATGTGCTGAAATCCTAAACCCTATACCTGTGAATGTGACCCTGTTTGGAAATAGTTTTTTTGTTATGTTAATGAGGACATATAAAATAAGGTAGGCCCTAAACCTAATCCTTTCTGAGTAGTGTCTTATAAAAAGTGCAGAACAGACACAGTGACACACAGGGGAAAGACAGACACAGTGCAAAAATACATCTACAAGTAGCCAAGGAACGCCCAGGGCTACCAACAAGCAAGGACCCTCCCTTAGATCTAATACCCTGATTTGGACGTCTAGCCTCCAAAACTGAGACAATAAATTTTGTTCTTTAAAGCTACCCACTTGTGACAGTTTTTATTACAGCAGTACTAGGTAACTAAGACATATGGTAATTCCATGCTGAGGAACGAACTAACTTTTTTCATAGGAGTTGGACCATTTTACATTATCACCAGCAATGCACAAGGGTTCCAATATCTTCACATCCTCACCAACACTTGTTAGTTTCTATGCTTTTGGTAAGAGACATCCTAAAGGATGTGTAGTGATATCCATTTTGGTTTTGATTCACATTTCCCTAATGATGAATGAGGAGCCCTGGTGGAACAGTGGTTAAGAGCTCGGCTGCTAACCCAAAAGTTCGGCAGTTCAAATCCACCAGCCACACACTTGGAAATCCTATGGGGCAGTTCTACTTTGTCCTATACGGTTGCTATGAGTTGGAATCAACTCGATGGTAACGTTTTTTTTTTTTTAAGTTAATGATGAATGAGGAGTCCTGGTGACACAGTGGCTAAGAGCTCAGCTGCTACCCAGAAGGTCAGTGGTTCCAACCCACCAGCCCTCCAGGGAAGAAAGATGTGGCAGTCTGCTCCTGTAAAGATTATAGTCTTGGAAACCCTACAGGGCAGTTCCACTCTGCCCTACAGGGCTGCTATGAGTCAGAATCGACTCGACAGCAGTGGGTTTGTTTTTTTGGTTTAATGACTAATGCCTTGAGTATCTTTTCATTTGCTTATTAGCCATTTATATTTTCTTTGGAGAAATATCTATTCAAGACCTTTGCCCATTTTTTCACTGCAATGTTTTTTTAAATGTAGTTCTTTATATATCCAGAATACTAAACGCTTATCAGATATATGGTTCCCAAATAATTTCTACCATTCTGTAGGTTGTCTCTTTACTCTCTTGATAGTCTTTTGATGTATAAAAAATTTTCATTTTGACAAAGTCCAGTTTATCTATATTTTCTTTTGTTCCTTCTTGCTTTGGGGGTCAACAGTGTTTTTTGGAAGGGCAAAAATTTTTACTTTTGATGATAGTTTTTCTTTTTCTTTTTGTGTTCTAAGAAATATCTGCCTAACCCAAATATCTGCCTAAACCAAGGACACAAAGATTTTTCTCCTACAATTTTTTCTCAATGTCTTATAGTTTTAGCTCTTTTGGCTAGACCTATGAGCCACTTAATTTTCACATAAGATGTAAGGTAAAGACAGAGGTTCATTTTTTTCTTCAAATACGGATGTGCAATTGTTCCAATATCATTTGTTGACAGGATTACTCTTGTTGTTAAAAAATAACAGTATTTAACAACAGTATTTACATGTAACCTATGCACATTCTCCCATATACTTTAAATCATCTCTAGATTACTTATAATGCCTAATACAATGTAAATATTATGTAAATAGTTGTTTCATCACAAATGAAGACTTGCTCTGGCAGGTAGCCTTTCTCTTCTATGAGTTTCTTGAGCTCTTCTGGGGACGCTGACACTGCCTAGGCATCAGCTGATGTCGACTCTCCCGTGATCTTTTAAATTCTTGAGGCTGTAGCACTTTACATAGCTAGCCAGCCATCCCTTACTAGCCTGAAACTCCTTTCTCTTGCTCTCCTCAATACCCTCATACTTAGCCTTTGAGGGATTGCTTTGACCACTTAAGATGTGTAGGTTATGTGTAAATACTACGCCATTTTATATAAGAGACTTGAGCATCCTCGGATTTTGGTATCTGTGGGGAGTCCTTGAACCAATCCCCCTTGGATACTGAGGGATGACTGTATATAGATTTCTGTACGTTTATTTTTTACCTTGCAACCTTGTTAATATCACTTCTTAGTTCTAATAGCCTTTTTGTAGATTTAAGATTTTCTACATAGAGGATCATGTCATCTGTGAACAAAGAGCATTTTACTTTTCTTTCCAGTCTGTGTGCCTTTTATTTCATTTTACTTGTCATATTTCTTTGTACTGACTAGGACCTCCAGTATAATGCTGAATAGAAGTTGTGAAAGTGAACATTCTTGTTTTGTCCCTGATCCTAGGGGTAAAGATTCAGTCTCTCCCATTAAGTATGATGGTCTTATCTATACCTAGTTCAGTGTTTCTCAACGTGTACATTTCTTTGTTGTTGTTGTTAAGTGCCATCAAGTCAATTTTGGCTCAGCAACCCCATGTGACAGAGTAGAACTGCCCCATAGGGTTTTCTTTATCATTCTCCTAAGCAGCATTTTTAGATTTTTTGTAATTACACTCCCCATCCCATAAAATTTTAATACCACAGATATAATATATATCTGTTTATGTACTGTGTGGTCCTTTGGAAAGGCACACGCCATTTTAATACCTAAAACTTTTCTGTGCCCTAAGAACCAATCACCCCTGTTGAGAATGCATTACTTCGTTTGTTGAGAATTTCAACAAATGATTTTTCCGCATTTCTTGAGATCATATAGTTCTTTTTTAGTCTATTAATATAGTAGATTGCATTGATTGATTTTCACATGTTAAACCAAGCTTTCATTCATGGGAAAACCTGATTTGGTCATAATGTATTGTCTCTTTTTTATGTATCTCTGGACTTAAATTTATTTAAATTTTATTAAAGATGTATGTCTATGTTCATGACAGATATCAGGTCTATAGTTTTCTTGTAATGTCTTTATCTAGTTTTGATTTTAGGGTAATGCTGGCTTCATAAAATGAGCTGGTAAGTGTTCTCTCTGATTTTCTGAAAGAGTTTATATAAAACTGGTATTATTTCTTCCTTAAATGTTTGGTATACCTTACCAGTAAAGCCATCTGGGCCTGAAATTTTCTTTGTTGGAAGGTTTTTTAAACTACAAATTTAATTTCTCTAAAAACATAAGGTTATTCAGGTTATCTATATCTTCTTGAGGAAACTCTGATGGTCTGTCTTTCAAGGAATTTGTTCATTATATCTCAGATGTCAAATTTACCAGCAGGAAGTTGTACATAATATTACCTTGTTAACCATTTTTTAATAAGGAGCCCTGGTGGTACAGTGGTTAAATGCTCAGCTGCGAACTGAAAAGTCGGTTGTTTGAACCCACCAGCCACTCTTAAACATGTGGCAGTCTGCTCTCGTAAAGTTTATGGCCTGGGAAACCCTATGAGGCAGCGCTACTCTGTTCTATAGGGTCACTATGAGTCAGAACCAACTTGATGGCAATGGGTTTGGTTTTTTGGTATTCTTTTAATGTCTGAGTGAGCTGTAGTGAGTCCCTCTTACTCCTCATATCGTAATTTGTACATTCTCATTGTTTTTCTAGTTTCTTAAGGTAAAAGTTTAGAAGTGTGAGACATTTCTCTTTTTCTAATACAGGTGGTAAGTGCTATAACCTTCCCTCTAAGCACTGCTTTAGCTACATACCACAAATGCTCGTATGTTGTGTTTTTTCATCCATTTCAAAATATTTTTTAACTTCTCTTGTGATTTCTTCTTTGACCCAAGAGCTATTTAGAAGTGTGTTGTTTAATTTCCAAATGTTTAGGCATTGTCAGATACCTTTCTATTACTGGTTTCTAAATTAAGTCTGTTGTGGGCAGAGATTTCAATTGTCTTAAATTTACTGGGACTGATTTTATAACTCAAGAGTATAGTCTACTTTGGTAAATGTTCCATGTGCACTCAAAAATATGTATTCTACTGTTGTTGGATGGAGTGTTCTAGAAATGTCAATTGGGTCAAGATGACTGATGGTGTTGTTTAAGTTTTCTATATTCTTACTGATTTTCTGTCTACTTGTTCTATCAATTATTGATAGTTTTGAAACCTATAATTATAGCTGTGAATTTGTCTATTTCCCCTTACAGTTCTATCAGTTTTTGCACTGCATACTTTAAAACTCTGTTATTAAGTACATATTTAGGATTGTTATATTCTATTGAATTGACCCTTTTATTATTATGAAATGATCCACTTTATACTTAGTAATATTATTTGCTCTGAAATTTACTTTGTCCGATATTAACAGTCACTCTAGCCTTCTTCTGAACAGTGTGAGCATGATATATCATTTTTCATTGTTTTACTTTTAACTTATCTGTGTCTCCCTATTTAAAGTAGGTTTCCTGTAGACAGTATTCTAGCTGGGTCTTTTTTAAAAAAATCTAATTTGATAATACCTACCTTTTAATTGGAGTGTTTAGGAATCCCTGGGTGGTGCAAAAGTTAAGTGCTTGACAACTAACTAAAAGGTTGGTGGTCTGAACCTACCCAGAAGTGCCTCTGAAAAAGGCCTGGTGATCTACTTCCACAAAATCAGCCATTAAAAACCCTATGGACACAGTTGCGCTCTGACACACACAGGGTCACCATAAGTCATTGCCATGAGTCAGAAGTGACTCAATGGCAACTGGTTTGGTTTTGGTTTTAACTGGAGTGTTTAGACTTGATTGTTGAGTATAAATCTTTCTATTTGTTTTCTATTTGCCCCATTTTTCTTTTGAATTAATTAAACACTTTTTTGTTGGATTTTATTTCCACTTTTGGCTTACTAGCTGTATTTATTTTTTAGTGGTTGCTCTAGAGATCACAGTATAAATCTTTAACTTATACCACTTTACATATGTTGTTGTAGTTGTGTGCCTTTGAGTCGATTCCAACTCACAGCAACCCTATAGGCAGAGGAGAACTATCTAGGGTTTCCAAGGCTGTAATCTTTATGGAAGCAGACTGCCACATCTTTCTCTCGCGGAGTGGCTGGTGAGCTTGAATCGCCAACCTTTTAGTTAGCAGGCAAGCACTTACCCATTGTGCCCACAGGGCTCCTTTACTTCATATATAGTGGTATAATATCTTATAAAACTATACTTTCCTTCCCCCTTCCTTTCCTTTGTGCTACTGTTATCCATTCTAACATGTATTAAAAACCCACTTTTTTTTTTTTTTGCTTTAATCAATTATCTTTCAAAAAGATTAAAAATGAGAAAAAAAAAGGGTCTTTTATTGTTAGTCATATATCTACCATTTAGGATGTTCTTCATTCCTCTGTATAAATCCAAATTTCCATATCCTATTATTCTCTTCTGAGTAACTTCCTTTAACTTTTGTTGTAGTGCAGATCTACTGGTGATTAATTCTATCAACTTTTCTTGGTCTGAAAAAGTATTTCACTTTCAATTTTTAAAAGATACTTTCATTGTTATAAATTCTTGGTTAGTGGGTTTTTTATATTCAGCACTTTATGTCATTCCATTGTCTTCTGACCTGTACAGGGTTCTGACAAGTCATTCTTATCTTTGTTACTCTCTAAAATGCCTTTTTTCTTCTGGGTGCCTTTCAGATTTTCTCTTTATCACTAGGTTTCAGCAATTTGATCATGATGTGCATTGGTGTAGTTTTCTTAATGTTTCTTCTGCTTGGGGTTTATTGAGCTTGTTAGATTTTTGGTTTTACAGTTTCCATCAAATTTGGAATTTTTTTGTCTTTATTTGTTCAAACATTTTTTCTGTCCCCCCCGCCACCTTAATTTTTTGAGACTCCAATTACATGTTCCATAGATTGTCTCATATTTTGTACAGCTCAATGAGGTACTCTTCACTTTTAAGTCTTTTTACTCTCTGTACTTCATTTTGGATAGTTTTATTGCCATGTCTTCAAATTCATTGTTCTTTTCTTCTGCAGTATCTAATCTGTTGTTAATCCCACTCAGTGGTTTTTGTCATTGGTGTTTTTGAGATATTTTTAATTTCTAGAAGCTTCAATTGGGTCTTTTGTCTATCTTTTTTTTTTCAGTGTTTCTTTTTTTTTAAATTATGATTTAGGTGAAAGTTTACATAGCAAATTAGTTTCTTATTAAAGTTAATCACAGATTATTTTGTGACATTAGTTGCCAACCCTGCGATGTGTCAATACTCTCCCCTTCTCCACCCCAGGTTCCCTGTTTCCATTCGTACAGTTTTCCTTTCCCTTCCTGCCTTTTCATCTTTGCTTCTGGGCTGACATGTCCATTAGTCATACATGATTGAACTATGAAGCACACCCCTCATGTGTATTATTGTTGGTCCTACAGACCTGTCTAACCTTTGGCTAAAGGGTAAACCTAAGGAGTAATTTCAGTACCAAGTTAAAAGGGTATCGGGGGGCCGTACTCTCAGGTTTCTCCAGCCTCTGTCAGACCAGCAAGTCTGGTCTTTTTTCTGAGTGTGTGAATTTAAATTTTGTTCTACATTTTTCTCCTGCTCTGTTTGGGACCCTCTATTGTGATCCCTGCCAGAAGAGTTGGTGGTGGTAACCAGGTACCATCTAGTTGTTCTGGGCTCAGTCTGGTGGAGGTTGTGGTAGCTGCAGTCCATTAGTCCTTTGGACTAATCTTTCCCTTGAGTCTTTGGTCTTCTTCATTCTCCTTTGCTCCAGCTGAGATGGGACCAGTAGATGTATCTTAGATAGCCACTCGCAGGCTTTTAAGACCCCAGGTGCTACTCAGCACAGTCAGATGCAGAACATTTCTTTACAGACTATGTTACACCAGTTGAGCTAGATGTCCCCTGGTCTTTTGTATATCTTCTATTTCTATCATCATGTTCCTGTTTTCCATTATATCCTTAGTATAATAGCTGCTTTAAGATCCTTTTCTACTGATTCCATCATTACTGTCATTTTGGATTTGTTTTAACTGATTTTTTTCTAGCTTACTGATCATGTTTTTCTGCTTTTTTGAGTACCTGATAATTCTTGACTGAATGCAGAACTTTGTGACTTTTATATTTCTGGGTATTGGATTTTATTGTAATCCTTTAAAGAGTGTTTGATATTAGCCTGGTGCACAGCTAAGTAACTTGCAGATCAGTTTGATCCTTCCGAGGCTTGCTTTAACTTTAGTCTTCATTCTGCTAACGTATGACCCTTCTGGATTCTACCCAATGTCTCTGCACTCTGGCTGGTGGGAATACAAATTATTCCCAGCCCTTTGTGAGTTCTCCAAATTATTCAGCCTACTGCTTTCTGAAAGTTCTTTCCTGGGTTTTGGGGAGTTTTTTCTCATGCGCAGGCATATCACTACTCAGCCAAAAAATTGAGGGGATCACTGCATATTGCCAGTGTTCTCTGACTGTGCATCTCCTACCACACTTCAGTACTCTGCCTCATGCTTCCTGATTCTGATCTCTGTCTTCTCAACTTAGTGAGGTTGCTAAGCTCTCTTTTAGTTCTCTTTCCCTGTGCTGCAGCCTGGAAATTGCCTCTAGGCAGTAAGCTGCAGCAATTGTAGTGTTCACTTTGTTCCCTTCTCTCAAGAATCACAGTCCCATGCTACCTGTTGTGCAATGTCTGAACATTACTGTTTCATATAATCTTGTCTCATTTTCTTGTTTATGGCAGGAGAGTAATTCATTTAGCAGTTAATCTTTCATGGGCTAGAGTGAAAGACTCTAAGCACTAACATTTATGAAGCACCTAGTGGGTGTTAGGCCCTATACTAACCACTTTACATATATCATCTCATGTAGTCCTGACAACAATGTAGTGAGGAAAGTGCTGATACTATCTTTGTTTTATAGATGGGGGCATTAAGGCTCTGAGCGGGTTAAGTAACTAGCCTAAGATACCATAGTTGGTATAATAAGATGTGGAAGTAGGTTTCAAATCCCAGTACCCTAAGCTCTAAGCCACCGTGTTACACTGGTTCCGCTGTCTCTCTAAAGAAGAAGAATGAGGAAGTCAAAGGGCAAGGAGGATTCTTGGCATATAATAAGATAAAGCAAGAACCAAGGGAAGCAAAGGATTTGAATAGACATTTCTCCAAAGAAGATCTACAAATGGTCAATAAGCACATAAAAAGATGCTAAACGTCATTAATCATTAACCCATCGCCGTGGAGTTGATTTCAACTCATAGCAACCCTATAGGACAGAGCAGAACTGTCCCATAGGGTCATTAGTCATTCAACTAAAACCAGACCAAACCCACTGCCATTGAGTTGATTCCGACTCATAGCTACCCTACAGGACAGAGTACAGCTGCCTCATACAGTTTCCAAGAAGCGCCTGGTGGATTTGAACTGCCAACATCTTGGTTAGCGGCTGCAGCACTTAACAACTACGCCATCAGGGTTTCCCATTAGTCATTAGGGAAATGCAAATCAAAAACCACAATGAAATGTTACTTCATACCCAGTATGATGGCTATAATAAAAAAGACAGACAATAATATGTACTGGTGAGGATGTGGAAAAATTGGAGCCCTCAGACATTGCTGGTAGGAATGTAAAACAGTGCAGCTGCAGTTTATTCTCAGTAAGTTAAATCTAGAGTTACCATTGCCGCTGTTGTTGTGTGCTGTCGAGTCAATTCCCACTCATAGCAACCCTATATGATAGAGTAGAACTGCACCATAGGGTTTCCTAGATGGTAATCTTTACAGGAGCAGATTGCCAGGAGCTCTTTCCCACAGAGCCACTGGTGGATTCGAACCACCAACCTATTTCAGTTAGCAGCCAAGCGCTTAACCACTGTGCCACCAGGGTTACCATATGATCCAGCAATTCCACTCCTAGGTATATATCTAAGAGAATTAAAAACATATGTCCATACAAAAACCTGTACATATTTTGTTTTCTTCTTCGAACATCTCTATATGAAAAGTTTTATAAAACAAAACAAAACAAAAATACCTGTACATAAATATTCATAGTGCATTATTCATAATAGCCAAGAAGTGGAAACAACCCAAATATTCACCCATTGACGAATGGATAAACAAAATGTGGTAAACTCCATATCCCCCCAAAAAACCCCAGAAAGAATGGGAAAAATGGAATGTTATTTGGCAATAAAAAGGAATGAAATATTGATCTAAGTGCTACAACACAGATGAAGCTTCACTAGCTAAGTGAAAGAAGACAGACACAAAAGGTCATATATTGTATGATTTCATTTATATGAAATGTCCAAAACAGGCAAATTCAGAGAGAGAAAATAGATTAATGGTGACCGAGGGCTGGGGGTGTAGAGAATGGGGAGTAACTGCTAATGGTATGACGTTTCTTTTCAGGCTGGTAAAAATATTCTGGAATTATGATTGTAGGGATTCTTGCACAACCTTGTGAATACACTAAAAGTCACTGGATTGCACACTCTAAAAGGGTGAATGCTATGGCATGTGAATTATCTCAATAAAGTTTATTAAACAACAAAACAAACAAAGAGAAGATGAAGAATAACTCTTCTTGGCTTGTTTTAGCCTTCCCAGTTAGTACTGGCAACTAAAATACTTCACAGTACAACAAAGGTGAATGAAGCTAAGCAGCTAATGAGGGGGCACAAACCCACTCTTGCTTTAATTCCCAAGTCCCACACCTCCGCTGACACACATCTACAAATTACCTTTAGAATTGCATAGGATATTTGCTTACCACTGCGTGGACGGCTTTTCCTGAGCCGGTAACAGTCAAGGCAGACCCCAAATCCGCATTTCCGACAAACCCAGTGGATATTGAAAAGAGTTGTTTCACACACGTCACACATTTCCCGAACACCACGCACTGCTCGCTTCCATGCCACTTTCTCTGAAGGAGGAAGAGGAATATTGTTGGCATTGGCCATGCTGATCAACAGTAAAAGACCCCAGATTCACTGATCCTTACTCAAGTCTTTTTGTCCAGAAATCAAACTCAAAGATCCATGAAGTCAAGTGTTTCTATAATTGTATAAGAAACAAAATACATGGAATTTGATTACTTCTAAATAATCTGTAAAATTATTTATAATATAATGATATTCTAAGGGTTTGTGGTAATACCAGGATATAACCTAGTGTCAACATGGAATGAATGCCACGTTACCACTTAAGATACTGTAAAATTTTCAATCTTGAAGAGCTTAAAATAAGGTTTTTTCTCCTTGAAATTTAGGAATTTCACAGCACAATATTCTCTGGTCTGGAAATAGGGTATAGTATCTCATAGAAATGGAAATATTATATGTCTGAATAATGTGGGTTCTAGGTATGAAACATGGTACCCAGCAGCACTTTACCTGTTTACAATTCATACAGTATCGATTAATAATAAAAACTGGTTCAAAGCAAACTGAAATTGGGGTCAAAATGAATGTGATTGTAGCTGTGCTACAAAAATGAAAGGCAAGCAGGGAAGGCATTTTCAGGTTTGTTAACTGCTAAAGACTGAAACATTGAGGCCTGCTGAATATGGTTAGGGCTTCAGCTAGTACTCAGATTGCTACAAAGAGAAGTCTTATCAGTCATATTGCTGATTTTGTTATTGTTGTTGATTTGCAACTTAGGAGACCCCATGTGTTACAAAGCAGAACTACTCCATGGGGTTTTCTTGGCTGTAATCTTTACGGAGGCAGATAGCCAGGCCTGTTTCAACTGCAGTGTCACTGGGTGGTTTCGAATTGTCAGCATTTTGGTTACCAGCTGAGTGCAAACCATTTGCACTGTCCAGGGACCCTTTCAGTCTTAATTCATGCATAGAGAATGCTATTTTGCCACTGCTCCCATTAAATGAAAGAAAATGAGTTTCCAACTAGGAATGCGTGGAAGACGAGCAAGAGGGTGCCTTACGGTGTGGCTCCACCATCATCATGGCCTCCTTCTCAGACATCACAAGCTGGCAAAACTGGTCCCCGACATTGGCCAGGATGTACTTTGAGGTCTCTAGGTCTATCCCTTCTGCTAGGGAGGAAGAAGGAATCCACAGGTTCATAGCATCAGGATCACTTTGCTGGGGGCTCAAAAACCCCTCCACGCGGAGTACCCCCTTTCGAGTGAAGATCAACCTGAGACGGGAAGGTAGACAGTCAAATACATGGTAAATAGCAGCAGCCATGCAAACTAACACACAACTAAAATCTTAGGACCTAAAAGAAATCAAAAGAGACTTAATGGAATCAAACTGAGTTAAAAACTTTCACCATATTTGGCCAACACAGCATGCACCTCTCTACACTAATAGCAATACTTGTTAATGCTTTGTTGTTGTTAGGTGCCGTTGAGTCGCTTCCAATTCATAGAGAACCTAGAGGACAGAGGAGAACTGCCCCATAGGGTTTCCAAGGAGCGGCTGGTGGATTTGAGCTGCCGACCTTTAGGTTAGCAGCCGAACTCTTAAATCACTGCGTCACAAGGGTGGAAGGTACGAATTCCTTAATAACCTATCCCCAGAGTTGCTTACCAGTTTCTCCCTCCACCTGCTCCACACCACTAAACGTGACCAGAGAAAAATGCTCACTGTCACACTTTAAATTCATGTCCACCTACCTCAGGTGAATCCTTAATATTGCCTGGCAGTCTCAGTCCAGTTTCCTGATGTACCCACTTCCCTTGATGCCTGTTTCATAACTTTTCCTTTCTTTCCAAACCGCCAAAACTACATCCTCATGAAGACCTTGCTTCCTATTCTTCAGAGAAATAGAAGGAGCTAGAAAAAAGCTTACACAAGCTTCCATCACATTACCACACCTTCCTGCAATTGGGCCCGCATGCACCATTTCAGCTCCTGTTACTATGAATGACCTAAGTCCGGGAGAAGGCCAATTTCTGCATCTATGCTCTACATCTTGTCCTTCCACCCAACTCAAAGACATCTTTCCACTACTTCTCTCTTTTCTGCATCATTAATTTTCCTCTCTACTGAATCATTCTTGTCAGCATTTAAAACTGTTATAATTTCTACCTCAAAAATCCTCTCTGCCCCACACCCTCCTCCATTTATGTGCTCATTATAGCGAAGTTCCTTCAAAGAGTTGTCTATACTCATTGTTGCCAGTTCCTTTCCCTTTTGTTTTCTCTTAATCCACTCCAATCAGGCTTTCTCCCCACCAATCTACCAAAACGGTTTCTGACAAGGTCATTCTGCCTTGTGAAATCCAATGGTCACTTCCAGTCTTTATCTTACATGATCCACCAGCAGCATTTGACACAATTCATTATTCCTTCCTGGAAGTACTATCTGTAGCTGGCTTCCAGAATACCTCACTCCTTTGGTTTTCTTACTATCTCACTGGGTCAGTCTCCTTTACTTGTTCCTCCTCATCTTTCTCATCTCTGAATGCTGGAGAGCTCAAGAACTCAGTCTTTAGATTGTTGCTTATAATGGTTAATGTTATATGTCAACTTGGACTAGTTTGGCAGACACTGGACTGGCTGCTCTTCCATAATGTAATATAATGTAATCACCTTCTATGATGTGCTCTAATGTAATCAGCCAATCAGTTAAAAGGAGAGTTTCCTTGGGGCTGTGGCCTGCCTCCAGTATATAAATGGACATCCTGGCAAAGCTTGCTCGATTGCTCTCTTGACCCTGTATTCTACTTGCTGCTTGACCTCCAGTTCCTGGGACGTAAGCCTGCAGAAGTCTCCAGCCTGCTGTCTGACCCATAGATTTTGGATTTACAAATCTCGTGAGACAGCAGAGGTCTCCAGCCTTCTGCCTGACCTACAGATTTGAGACTTGACAGCCTCCACAACTGCGTGAGACATTTCCTTGAAGTAAATCTCTCTCTTTATTATATATGTACACATACATACACACACACACACACACACACACACCTCACTGGTTTTGCTCCTTCTAGAGAACCCAGACTAAGACACTGCTCTTTATCTACACTTTAACTCCTTGGGTGATCTCAGACACATAGCTTTAAATACTTGACAATGACATCCAAATTTATACCTCCACCGCGAACCTCTTCCCTCAACTCTAGGACTGTGTATCTATAGCTGCCCTCTTGTGGTGCAGTGAATTATTTAATACGGCCCTTCTAGTCAATCATGGTCTTGTGACTCTCACAAAATGACTGGGTGGGACTATGCAAACAAGGTGCTTGTGGAACCCTTGTAGGGGATTCGTTAGTTTTGCCATCCTGCTAAGCTTAAAAAAAGAGCCAATCTCAGAGCAGAGGGGGGATCTCACTACCATCAAGAAGAGCCAGGAGTGGAGTGTGTCCTTTGGACCCAGAGTCCCAGCTCTGAGAATTTTTAGACCCAGGAGATAAGAGCTGTAACACCGGAGACAACGCGACATGAGACAGCAAGAAGCTGCAGCAGAGAAACGGTGGCAGCAGAACCAGTAGACTGGCGCCAGATGGAACAGTGAGCTTCCTGGCCTACAGAGTGAGGTGGCTACAGTAGGTGTGCCAACTCACGGAGCGAGAGAGCTGAGCACCTTCGGGCCAAGGCTTACTGGCAGAGTAGGGTGCCTCCAGGCACTTACTGGAAGAACTAAAGAGCTTTGTAACACTTGCCTGAGCAGGACAGAGGCCAGGCTGAGGGGCTGAGGGGCCGAGAGGCAAGAGAGAGGTCTGTCTGTGGGCATGACTGATTAGCTGTCCTGACAGAAGAACTCTATCCTGAGTCATTCCTGATCCTGAATTGTAACCTGATAATAATAAACCCCATAACTGTGAGTGTGATCTGTGAGTTCTGTGTGGCCACTGCAATGAATTATTGAACTCAGCAGAGAAGTGGAGAGTGCCATGGGAGGGATGGCTGGTGTCAGAACTGGTAAAAAAGGTTGGAGACAGGAGGTATGTCTGACCTCCACCTTATAGGAATCAGCTTTGGGCTGATGTTGGATCTTGATTCTCTCTCCACCCCCTTGTGAAGTTAGACCTGGTGCCATTTTTACGCCTCTCAACATCTCCATCTGGAAATCTGATAGGCATCTCAAACTTAACACACCCAAATTAAAATTCCCCATTTTCTCCCCAAAACTGCCTTTCCCTCAAAAATGTCTTTATCAGTAAATGGCAAACCCTTCTTCCAGTTTTTGGGCCCAAAGTCTTGGAATCATCCTTGACTACTTTCTTTCTTTCATATTACACATCTAATCCATCAGAAAAGCATGTGGGCTCTACCTTCAAAACATATCCAGATGATGGCTGAACAACATGATGAACATACTTAATGTCACTGAACTGTACAGGTGAAGACTGCTGAAAAAGCAAATGCTTTGTTACCTATGTATTTACCACAATTAAAAACAAAACAGAACAGGTAGTGGACGAGATTTGGCCAGTGGGCCATAGTTTGCCAACCTCTGATACAGGTCATTCCAAGCCTGAAGCCATCAACATTTCTATATCCTCTAGTTCAAGTCAATGAATTCTCTTTTTAAATTTGAAAAAAATAAATAATCCAGGATCCAGCCACTTTTCATCACCTCCCTGGTCTAAGCCACCATCATTTCTCACCTGAATAATTTCAACAGCCTCCTAACTTATCTGTGCTTCTCCCCTTGCCTCCATATGTTCTATTCCGAAGAAGATAGAGTGATCCTTTCAAATATTCATCATTGTCACTCATCAGCTCAAAACCTCTAATGACTTTCATTTTGTTTTGTTTTTTCCTCCAATGCCTTCTTATTCAGCCTAAAAGGCAAGGCCCTTACAGCAGACCTTTAAAATCTGGCCCCATCATAAATTCTCTGACCTCAACCACCCACCCCCAACCCGTGCCTTGCATACTCTGTTCTGCTCCATGAATGCACCAGGAATACTCTGGCCTCAGGATGGTTGTACTTGTTGTTTCCTCTATCTAAAATACTTTTCTCCTGGAAAACTGCATGGCTCACTCCCTTATGTCTTTCAGGCCTTTACTCAAATCTCATCTACTCAGGCTGTCCTATAGCATCTCTACCTCCTCCCCCCAATCCTCTTTCCTTTATTTTTCTCACAGTATTTATTAGCTGGCATACCATACATTTAACTTTGTTTTCCTCATCTACTGTCTGACTCCCCAAATAAAATGCAAACCTCTTGAGGGCTGGAATTTGATGGTTTGCTCATTTCTGAATCCTCAATGTCCAGAACAATAGCTTGCACATATTAAGCACTTGATAAATACTGGATGAATAAGTGAATCCACACTAAAAGGCTAAACCATTTAGCTTTCTTTATTGTAAAAATTAAAGATCCTTGGCAGATGTTCAGAAGAAACTCCTCTTCTAAGTTTATTGAGCAGGGGGACAGTGAGTAAACAGCTATTGTTTGGTAGAAGCAGGGGATAGTGCAGGATTTTCACCAGTTCTATTTCAAAGACTCTTCACATTATTATCTCCTAATCATACTTCCCCTTCTTTCTAACATGACTAGCGTTACTCTAGCACTGGAGAAAAGTAAGTAATCAGGCAGATCCATAATACAAAATGGTTTCAAATGGAACCTATGCCAGGAATAACTCAGTGTTGCACAGAGGTTAGCAGCTAAGATTACTCAACTTCAGTTCTCCAAGGACAAAGCCACATGTCATTTCACAATCCAAACAAACAACTAAGTGGTTACTATAACTGAGTCTTAGCACAGACTCTTGAGAGCAAAGTGGTTAAGGAAGGCAAGGAGAAAGACAGTGAGACATGTTTATAGCTTCAGAGAAAGAGTGAGAGTTATGTGTCACTAATGGAAATTGGGAAAGAGGCAAAGAGATGAGTTTGGGTACCTCCGGAAGTGAAAGAAGCGGCAGGCCACAGTGGAATCATCTTGCTCCTGTTCCTTAAACTTCCGATACCGTTCTAGGCGGCATTCGCGGCACTTGTGCAGATGAGGGGCCACATTGATGCATGACCCGTCCTGCAGAAAGGGCTCTCCGGACTGCTTCAGCTTCTTCACTTTGCTTACATCTTTTAGCACTGACTGGCCAACTGCAGCAAGGGAGGAAGGAGAAAAGGCTGGTCATGGGAAGTATAAATGGGGCTTGATAACATGATCCTCTTGGGGATAGACACCTGTCCTGTCCTGGGCCACTCTTCCTTGCACTGCTTGGGCATGTGCCCATGAGGTCTCATCTCTGACAGTAAGGGAGGGCAAGGAGGAAAGAGGTGTCAACTGGAAGCTAAGGATCATGGAGAATTTGTGAGACGTGCCACATTACAGCAAAACAACTATGGGCATAGGGAAACCTAAGAAGGTAGAGGTAGTTACCACCTGCCTCTAGCCCCTCAGGATATGGCTGTTCTACTAACTAAGGCCTTTTGGGCCCCCACAGAACACCAATTACTATTGACAACAGCTACTTTTACCACAGAACTTTCTCCCTTGCCCTTATACGTTTTTGCACCATAATCTCATACCACAAGAGTTAATGATTTTTGGTAGAGGTGCTAACATACATTCTAGAAAGGAGCAAACTGAAGGGTGATTCTCTTTGCTTCATGAACTCTACAAAGGGCTGCTATATAAGAATAGAGACCAGTACTCAGTCATTCCCTTGAAGTAAATTGAAATGATAGGCCAAAGCAAAATAGAAAAGTATGAGATAAACACAAGGAAATAGTTCCTGAAGAAAAATAACAGACTGCCAAGGAAGATCAAGGATCTTGCTTTGTGAGATTAACATTACACAGGACACATATCCCTCTCACAGTGCTGGTTTAGATGCAATCCTACCCTGAACCAGAAGGTCTGATGAAGAGCCTCTGTTGGACCCTTTTGGCTATGTAATTCTATGAGATTATAGAACTTTCCATCAAAGTGAGAGCTTCTGCTGCCCAAGAGGACAATAGGTATTTGAGGCCAGTGCCAGGGTAAAGCCACGTGTAGCCCCAGCAGGATCACCTTTCAGAGGGGCGGTCCGAGGCCGGCCCTTGGGGGCCTGCTTCCCTTTGCCTTTGCCCAGCAACAGCTCAGCACTGCGCTCCCCATTGGGGCCCAGTTTCCCCATTAGGTGCTCTGGAATCCCCTTCAGGCCAGTCTTGGCCTGCAGCTGCTCCTCAGAGTCGCTCAAATCTGACAGGTCACTGTTGGTGCTGGAGTCTGAGTCCTGTCTGCAAGCCAAGCTTCGCTCATCCAGTGAGAACCTTTTCACAGCTTCAAAAGGAGCTTTGTTCTCCTGTGAAAAATCTGTAGGAGAGGCCAGAAAGCCGCCTGAGTGCCTGCCAAAGACGGTACTAAAGGTTTTGAGGAGGGGATTGTCCTGCTGCCCAGGCCCCACAGTTGGCCTCTCCTCTGTGGGGCTGGAGGAGAGAGTAGGCATCTCAATGGGCTGGGTGAGACTGCTGGTGGGTGAGCTAGAGCGGCCATTCCCCATGGTAGACAGGCTTGGGCCCCCGGTGTTAAGAGTTGAGCCCAGAACACCAGGCACCAGCTTGGAGGAATCAGTTGTGATGAAGAGGGTTTTCTTCTTTGCGAAAGTTGCTGAATCTGCAGAGGAGTGTGACTCAGGCCAGCTGGGTGCTGCCTTGGAGGTGACAGTGGTAGCAGAAGAGGAGCTACCTGATGCCTGAGATACAAAGCTGCTGAAAGGGCTATGTTCGACTTTCTCCACGAATGCCAGGAAAGGGTTAGAGGGCTCTTCTCGGGATAACTTGGGGGGCTGTAAAAATAGATTTTCATGACTTTCTGGTGTACGGGTATTCAGGAGGCTCCGTGGGAAGGCTGGTGTGAGGGTGGGCATGGACTCTGCAGGCACCTTCCGGTCCACAGAGCTGCCAGCCTTAGAGCCTGGCTTAGTGTCTGCTCCAAGAACGGGTCTACTTTTACACAGGCCTGAGCTCAGGCTCTCAAGGCTTTGTTTGAAAGAGTCCCGACTGGATGAATCATCAGCCAAACTCTCTGAAACGGTAGTGAAGTAGTTACTGGTGGGTAAAGTTTGGGACATGCACTGAAAAAACAAGTTTTTGGAGAGATCAGAGTCTTTCTGAGACTCTGGTGTAGAGCTACAGCCAAAAGAGAAGCCCAAAGGTTTGTTCTCTGTGGCTAGAACCCCATTGGACTGGCTCCTTCCACTTCCAAAAGTCAAAGGTTGTGATGAACTTGGGAGAGATGTTCTAAATCCAGAAGAGGCCACAATAGAATTTCTTGAATTCTGAAAAGAAGATAGCCTGAGTTAGTGATGCTGGCTTTTCGCGACAGTCTTACATCTCTTTCTTAGAGCTAAGTGATCACTAGATCAATATTTCTTGTGGGTCAATCAACTTTTCTTTCCTATAACTCTATGCAACTGCTCTTGTAACTGGATTTCACCAGCACTGGGGAAGAAACTTGCCACAGACCACACAGAAGGAATCTTTAGCAAAGTGAGCCAGAAAGAACAGGATGTCATTCGTCCTGCCACTCCTTTGGTTGATAGCCAGTTGGTTCACACAGTGCTAGAGGCTGTGTAGGCTTCTTAGTACCTGTTTGGAAGTGGAAAGACTCTACCAAGAAACTGGAGAAAAGGGTTCTTGAACAGATACTAACTTTTACTTTGAAATATAACTAGTGACCCTTGTAAGAGTAATCCACTTCAATGACTTTAGGGGCTATTGTTATTTTTACTTATTTTAGCTATTACAAACTACCCATCTTACAAAGTGACTTCTTCAGTCCTATCACAAGTCCAACTGTAATTAAAGTATTCTCTTTATTAGTCTAGAACTCTCCAAGATTGACCCTTTTGGAAACTGGCCATCTATTTACGAGTCTAAGTTCACCTAAAAGTTGAGTATCTGTTGCAATTAAAGTTAGTCCTAAAGATGCTAACGTAAAAAACCAAAATGTTTACCAGACCCTTTTGTTATCAGTAGGATCTACCAAGACTCCAAACAGGAAAAGTGTATCTACTGACATACCCACCGAACAAAAATATTCAGCATAACAAATTGCAAATGATAAAACACTTTCTTTTCATTCTTTTACCTCGAAAATGTTAACTTCTACATGTGATGATTGTGTGTATAAGGGGTGTGAGTACTTTTATGTTACACCCAGATGTAGATATAAACTCTTACTTAATTAATACTTGTTAATTTAATAAAACTCAGCTCCTAGCACTTGACTTACAAACCACAGATTGTAAAAAAATAAATAAAATCACTTCCAGGAGGTAGAGGATATTCCAAAATATTCACTTTAAAACAAACACTGGAAATAAAAATCATTCCATGACTGTTTAATGGGCATTGGGCTTCCTTCTGGGGTGATGAAAAAGTTCTAGAACTAGATAGTGGTGATGGCTGAACATTGTTACGTACTAAATGCCACTTGAATTATATACCTTAAAATGGTTAAAGTGGTAAATTTTATGTTGTATATTTTATCATAATTAAAAAATAAATATTCCAAATAAACAAAAGGCCTATTGTTTAAAGAGCAGGAGTTTCAATTTATTTAAGCCATTCTTTAAATATGCAAGAGGAATCTACATTAGGACTTTCCCTGAGGGCTGCAAAGAGACAAAGGAACCAGACAGGACATCTGTGGCTTGCCTCCAACAGGCATTTGCAGCAGAGACTGCTTCAGGCCATTTTAGAGTTAAAAAATTAAAGCTCATTTTTCTTTTCCTTCACACTAACCAGCAATCATTGATTTAAACCCCCTCCTCACAAAAAAGAAGAGAATAGACAGAGCCCTAAGGCTCTGCTGTTGTTTCACTAGCAAGATTTGGCCATGAGCCTTTACACCTGCATGACTACAAGGAACCAGCATGTGTAGCTCACGTTTCACTACTAAAGTTACCCTTTAAAAATAAATACACACATGAATGAAACATAATTTGGATGGTCTTTCCTTTTCCTTCAAATGAATGAACTCCAAATCCTTTTCTCATAAGAAACTGATGACGAACTATATCAACTCAGTTTTTAGGGTAAGAAGTTTCCTGTTGCTGTGTCCCCATTTAAGATTTGACATCATAGTGGAAAGACCCATTTCTGTACTTTCAAATCATATCCCAAGAGAAGACCTAGGCCGAAACATCAGCAAAATGACTGACACAGTCACAAAAATTTCTCCAGCCTCTTCGGAAAATGCCCTTTGCATCTATTCAGCTTTTCCTACCCAGAGAATAACAGCATTCAGTGGGTCTCTTTTTGTAGCACGTAAAATCTGGTCTATTTTGTAATCCACATTTACATCCACACTGCCTTTGTCATGAAGTTTATTTTAAATAATTCAGGCAATATGATGGCTTACACACGCTAGAAATCCACTAAGATCTTCACCTGGGTTTCTTGGGAATGCTGGTCAACTAACAGAGGACAAACCATGAACAGTGTGAAATTTGCACTTACAGGCCTTCTCTGCTCCTGCCTCCCGCCCCCAATCCCTGCATACTAGGTATTAACAAATTGTGCACTTGCTGGGGAAGGGAAGGAGTCAGATGAAATGTATATGCAGGCTTTATCTGGTATTGTTAAACCTAAAATGATTCCATTTTAGGATATGAGCTCCTTCAAATAGGGATATCAATTCCTTATTTGGTAATATACAGTACTTAGCACACAGTAGTTTCTTATATGTAATTTAAAAATTCACTAAGCATTTCATCTTTGTATTTCATATTCCAGCTTGAGTTAACAGCCAGTTTGGGGAAAAAAAATATGACTAGCATAATAAATCATACTCTGGTGGCCAAAGTAAGTCAAAGACTACCATAGATTTTGATACTGTTTCAAATTTGGACTGGGAAGTCAACTTATGTTAATTTTTGTTTAACAAAAGTTCCATTTTAGTGATAATATATGCATTATCATAGTGTAAACTAGATACTACTGTGATTAATTCCATCAAACTTTTTCAGGTAAGGCCTAAAAAGATGAAGTTAGAGGAAAGAGGAAAAAAAAAACACACACACAGACTTTTATGGCCATATCAAATTATTGAAAGAAGCCCAGCCTCAAGAGAAAATATCACAGAAAATGAACTGAAAACGGGCTGGTAATGGTAGCTTGCACATAGCCTTAATTATAGTGTTCACTATTTCCAACACTGTAATTCATTAACCTTGCCTCTTATAGGCCTGGTGGAGGCTCAGCCACTACGTGAACTAAATAGATAATTGAATTAAAAGGATTTCCCACCAGATCTACTTTAACATCTCATTAAAATGGGTTGTATAATCAGTTTTTGATTAGCCCAATTGCTCAGGTGACTTTAAAGAGCTGATAAAGTTATTAAAATATACATATTTGCCCAATGAGAGAGGAGTTACCTCATCAAGCAGTAAACGCCAAGTCAGAAAGTACAATTTAAGCACATCTCAGAAATACTCCTTTCCTGTGACATTTGAGATGCTTTCTGATGTGTTAACAACAAAAGAGGGTAGAAGAAGGAAAATAAATCCTACAAATCTGCCCCTGTAGCAACTCACCTCTCCCGAGGCCTGTGGCCGGCTGCCTTTCTGTTTTTCCGGCCCAGTCCCTGCTGCAAGGCCAGTGTCTGAGATCCTCACCGTGGCTGGGGTGGAGCTGGCAGTAGTGACCACAGCTGTTGAAGCCACCATGCCCTGGCCAACTTGTTCCAGTGTTTTTCCTGCCTCTTTGTTTTCGGCTCCACCCACCTCTGGGGTCAAAGGTGTCTGACCTGTGGCTGTAGAATATGGAGTGAAAGGTACAGGTGTGTCCCCACCTACAGGTTCATCCTGTACCACCAGAGTCCTGCCGTTTTCTTTGGTGTAAGTGGCAAAGCGAATGCTGCGATTAATCTGGGGGACAAATGTAGACGGTGGCTGCTTGGCCCTCTGATCCAGCCCTGGCTCTCCACTGGCATTCCCTCCTTTCCAGGGCCCTCGGCTCGCCTCACCTCCATCGCTCCCATTACTGTCTATTTCACCCCTGTCTCCTTTTAATTTCTTTGATGCAGGGTCACACCCAGAGTCCGAAGCATTTTTCCTCCTCCGGCCATCTTTCCCCTCTATGCTGTCTCTCTTCTTCTTTCCTTTGGAAGATTTTACTGCTTTTAACGTACCCCCCTACAAAACAAAATTCAAGAAAGATTTATTACAAGGGACCTTCCATCCTGTGAAAACTATCAACCATTAGCTCTTTCTCATCTCTAGAAGCAGTCAAATCAGGCACAGATTTCCAAGTTCTAATGTCAGCTCTAAGACATTCTCTTTGTCCAAAAGCTCCAATCTTCCTATGACTCAATTCACACACACACACACAGATATTCAAGATAATGGTTATTAGAGGTTAACTCACTTGGCAACTTTCCCCTAAATAAAATGCACTACTTCCTCAAATGGACTTTGACGAGTTTTAAAATTTTGTGTAGTTTCTTTTACAAAATAGACTTTTGTAAGTCTATTTTCTGCTAGAGCAGAAAATCTAAAATTTCTAGACTGGAAGCTCATTTGCCTCTTGATTAAAAAATCCTCTTTATTACATATTTATCTCCTTGTTTTATAGAAACCTACTTTTCAAGTACTGACACATATTTATCACCTCTATCCAGAAATCACTAAAAACTGGTGACAACTTAACAATGGGAAAACCAACATTTTTAAGTCTGTGACCAAACGAAAAGTGAGTAAAGCACAGACAGGTTTGAATTGCTCTCACAGACACTATAAAGACTCAAACATCTCCAGACCTTATTTCAAAGCATTAAATATAGGGGGAAAATAAAAGCAGGCTACCAGATGCCAAACTGCCAAATCTGTTATCTCTTCCAGTAATTTCAGCAGATCTCATGAAATCTTACTTGTGCCTTATTTGAGAAGCCAGACAACATAAGAAGATACAGGATTAGAAGAACAATTGCCATCTCTAAATAAACTCCTTCCCTGAAAAGGATGAGGGGAAGGGAGCAGCAGACACAGCTACCATTCTCTCATGCAATCTTTGTGCAGTAAGGACTTATGTTACATTGGGAACACTTCTTAGTTTGTATATCTCACTGTGAAGCAGGTATTGTTTTTAGCTTTTATTCAGATAACGTGTTGGTGTGGTAATAAGCTAGTGACATACAGTTATTTAGCCATTAGTATTTATTAACTTAAATAATCGACTCTTACTACCCTTAAATGTTTACAGATTCTTTGTATAGATTGCTGTCTTTATTGTAATAACTGTTAAAATTGAAACTTTTTCAAATTTTATATTTTGTCTTGCCTCTTCTGGTTTCTATTTTTTTTGCCACCTTCACTTCCATCTTTTCACCTTTAATTTCCTTCTATAACCAAAGCTCTAGATTTACTTATGTTTCTCCACATTTTCAGTAATATTATCTAAGTTTCTAAATCTTTCATTCAAGAACTATTTCTGTTTGCTAAGCATTTTTTTCATTTGATCTGCTTTTAAAATTTTTTATCTTTTCTTTAACCTCTACCACCACCAGTTTTCAGTGTTGTGAATTACAGAAGTGCTATCAGTGAAATTTCTCCTTTTTTCTTGTTTACACATCCACTCACACTTAAAGGAGTTGAGGTGATCACAGGTCTCTGAGTTATTGTAAAACTTGGCAGAACTGTCATAATAATTGTACAATAAAACCTGCAAAAGCTGGAACCTGTATAAGGCGAAAACCTATCAGAGAAGGAAAACTTACATATTTTCCACTAATATAAGACCAACAGAAAAGTGGTAAGACTGCACCCTGTCACATGTGGCAAACTTGTGAGACCTGCAAAAACAAGGCAGTCCTGTTGAGTTCCTGCTCTCACAGGTTTCACTGCACTTTGCTAGCCAAGAAGAAAGTCACATCATGGCAAAGCTGAAAAGGGAAGAACCAACAGCTGCTGCTGAAAACCACAGATCCCACCTCTAACTCAGCCAGCCAATTTGCAGAGCCTGGCTCATAGCGACCTCCTACCATTATTCCTTAAGCAACACTGATATGTATTTCCTACTGCTGGTGAGCTACTCATAGGTAAGTAGGTGGCCTAGGACACAGACCGGTACTCTCTGGCTATATCTGGCCAGCTGAGCAGTACCTGGCATATAATAGGTGCTGAATGAATGAATGAAATAAGGAAGAGACTATAAAAAGGATTCTAATACACCAACAGAGTAACAGCTGTTTTGGGCCATACAAACACAGTCAAGAGACATACCCTACAGGACCAGGCAATCTTTTGTTCTGTTGTACATAAAGTTGCCACGAGTCGAAGTTGACTCAATGACAACTAACAACAACAATATGGTAGTAAAGAGCTATTAAATTTATCCCTGATTCTTCTGTTCCTACTGTGATCTTGTTTTTATCAAGTCAAGCATGACTGGATAAAGAAGAAAGGATCATAATCTTAGCAGGAGTAGTCAAGACAACGGTATCACAGAGGTGTTAAAGTACTATGAAGAATATGTAGACAGCTGGCTTTGATTTGAAGGAAATTCACATAGAATTCATTGATTGGTTCAGGTACTGATTTATAACGTCCTTTTTTTTTTTTGCTATGAAAATTTTGAATAAACCAAGAGTTGGCTTGGTTCACAATAATTATGGAGCAGTCCACTGTGTGCTGAGCACTGAATTAGGCAACTCCCAGAATTTGATTCTTCTTGGGGACACAGAATACAGACTCTCTTGGAGCTCACTACCACCTAATGGGAAGAAAAAGAGCATGCAGTTTCTCTTCCATCGCTTGTTATTGGATAGGTCATAAGTATTACCACTGCTTATTACAGCTTTCACTGTCTACTGTATCTTTCAAATATACTTGCCCTGAAAGAATATAAGAAGAAACAGTTAAGCCTTGGATTTTAAAACCACTAGGGAACATAGCCATGATTAAAAAGGTCTGCTAAGCAGACAGGTCTCTCTCTTGAAACTATCATCCTTTAACTGGACAGACAATGGAGAAAGCAAGAAATGTACAGTGGCCAGAGCTAAAACCCAAAGGGATTCATGGATAACACACTCATAAAGGAATCTACAAAACAAGATAATGCAAGCTCATGAGTTTACTCAGAGACTCAGCTCATTACTGTACCTCACTGTGAGATGTCGAGTTGTCCATCAGCATCACATGGATCAGCCTGGGATCCACTGACTTAATCTCACCACTCTAGGATAGGAGCAGGATAGCAAAGAATATACAAAAGGGGAAAAAAGATACTTTAAAGGTTTGTCCACCAAAGACATAGTTATGTATTTTTCTAATCTATGTAATTGTCTCTACTCCCCCATCAGAATGAAAGTTCCACGAGAGTAGAAATTTCTGCCATCTCATTCACTGCTATAACAGAAACACCTGAAACAAGATCTGGAATACATAAGCATTCAAATATTTGTTAAATGATGAATGAAAGAATTGAGTTCAATGCCCAATGTCTCTTTTAGGGATGTTAATTTTAAATTTTGCATTTCTAAAACCTTTCTATTTTGTACATTATGGAAACCAAAAGCCTTTCAGAGCCAATAATCATTAAAAGCACTGCTCTACTATTAAAGAATAAAAACTTTCCGGGGGGGGGGCTCATTTGACAGAAAGTATTATGCACATCCTTTGACTGCAAAAACATCTAGGAATTTATTCTAATAAATAATGTGAACCATTGTATAATACTATATGCTTAAGGATTATATACTGTGGTATTATTTATGTTAGTGAAAATACTGGCAATGATTTAAAGGCCTACCAATATTAGATTAGTTATGATTCATTCAGTGGAATATTATGCATCTATTTAAGAAGGATGAGGCAGATATCTATACATAATCTTACACCGAAAGATGCTGGTAGCATACAATTAAGTCAAAAAGGTAAGTTAAAGAACTATATGTATCATATGCTACTAAAGTGTGGTTTATATAATTATATATCATATAAACAGATAACACAAATATTATATATACATACACATGCAGAGAAAATATGTGGAAGAATATGAGATACACAGCAAACTGTTAATGGTGGTTACAGCTGGGGAGTGATACTTGCCTAAGGGAAGGGTTGGCTTGCAATAACTACTTTATACACATGTATATTGTACATATGCATGTATATTTGAAATTTTTAAAATGATTACTTGAATAATTTAAAAAAAACTCAATAAAGATACAAATAAATAAAAACACTTACACTTAATTACATATGACTGCTAAAGGAAAGTCTGAAACCTATTCAAAGATACCATAAATACCTATTGGTTTGCCTCAAAACACTCATCTACTGTTTTTCGTAGACAATTCTCTAGGTATCTCTAGTTACTATGTTCTTTCTATTTATTTCATTAGAAACAATTCATTTTTTTCCAGCACCTAAGGGAGAGTGGGAGAAGTATTACAGAAGCAACTGCTAACTGACTAGTCTTTTAACTACTAACCTTTACAAATATGAGATAAAATAAGGATAACACTAGCTTACATTTTTATATTGTTTTACAGATTTCAAAGCACTTTCAAATACATTATGTCAGGCCCCAAAACTGTACTGTTAGGACAACAGGGGCTTACATAATTACCTCTAATTTAAGGATAAGAAAACTAGGGTTAAGAAAGTTGAACTGCTTTCCTCAACGTCATACAGCCATTAAGTGATACAGCCAAGGATGGAATCCAAATTCTACACATAGTTAAATGTTCTCTTTTCTCTACATCACTCTCTGGAAAGGGATGGGTGGACCTTAAACCAAATAACATAGACCCTCACCTCAGTTATAGATACCTCCATAAGACGGGTGATGGAGTCTTGATGGCTTACAACACCATAGAGCCAACCTTCTTCCCCCTCTGGCTGGTATACTTTGACCCTGTGACCTTGAACACTGTAGGGACCTAAAGGAGAGATCAGTCAGTGTCATGGATTGAACTGTGTCCCCCAAAAATATGTGTCAACTTGGCTTGGCCATGATTTCTAGTACGGTATGGTTGTCTTCCATTTTGTGATCTGATGTTAATTATTCTTCATTTTCCGATGTGCTGTAAATCCTAACCTCTATATGTTAATGAGGCAGGATCAGTGTGGGGTGCATCTTGAGTTACAGACTTCCTTGACTCACATCTTTTATCTTATAAAAGATAAAAGGAGAGAGAAGCGAGAAGAGAGGGGAGGGACTTCACTACCACCAAGAAGAGGTGGGAGCGAAGTGCGACCTTTGGACCTGGGGTGTCTGTGCTGAGAACCTCCTAG
Organism: Trichechus manatus latirostris; assembly: GCF_000243295.1. Classification (NCBI taxonomy): domain Eukaryota; kingdom Metazoa; phylum Chordata; class Mammalia; order Sirenia; family Trichechidae; genus Trichechus; species Trichechus manatus. Next base: position 5,448,723 of record NW_004444016.1, on the reverse strand, counting down.
ACCCAAGGGAAGATTGATGTCAAGACACATGGAGATCTCCAACGAACATCGGGCCCACGGATCTTGAAAGGTGACAAGGACTTCCCCCAGAGCCAACAGAGATAGAAAGCCTTTCCCTAGTGTTGGTGCTCTGAATTCAGACTTCCAGCCTCCTAAACTGTGAGAGAACAGATTTCTGTTTGTTAAAGTCATTCACTTGTGGTATTTTTGTTATAGTAGCACTATATAACTAAGACACTCGGTACTGATTATTTTTAGCTAAGCTATATTTCATAATTGTTTCTAAAAGCAGAAGGAAAACTATATCGTATAAATATTTGGTACTTTCAGTCCCCTTGTACAGAGTTGAATAAATGATCAATTCCAGATTTATCATACTTAGCAATTTAAAAACAAAATATAAATGGTTCTGCCCAGTGACCTTTGTAATTCTGCAGTTATTCAAAGATTCCTCAGAATCTCCCAAGCCCCTTATTCAACTTTGTCTCAATCTTCCAATTCAGGAAGTAATGCACGGGGGAAAGGAAGTTTAGAAATTAAAAACTAAATGTAGTATGAAAATGTACCATATACCTGACATGTACGTGAAAAAAATGGGAGGCCACTAAACTAAATGCACTATTATGTTAAGTGACCACAGGAATGATATACAACCATTTGTATTCTGCTACCTGGATTTCAATAACAGTGGGCAGAGAGTCCAATTTATGGGGTTCCAGCCTCTGCATTAATAACAGTCTGAATAAATATAGCACCTGTCTTCCTAGGAACACAGAGCTTCAAAGATATTACTGTATCAGCAGGTAATGTTATCCTGCAGTTTCAGCTGGTCCTCCAAGGACAGATCCACTCTTCCTCCGGCATGTCTTTGTACATTTGAGACTACATAGCTAGATCATTACTTACTTTAGATTATTCTCTCTCAGAGCTATAATTAAACTTCCTTAAGTTTTCTCTACACACTCACATCCCCACTCATCATTCTGTCCATTCAATTTTCTTCTTTCCTCCTACCAATTTTTCCTCACATTCTTTCTTCTTCCATACCTTTTTCTTGATTATTAAATATCATTTTATCCTGATATCCTTCTTCCCCAAGCAGATCAGTTTTCCTACCTTCACCTGTTTAAATTTATTTTTACCAATGACCTTTTTTCACTGAAAATCATGGTTATTATGAAGCCCAGAAAGGAAGGGAAATGGATGTGCAACATGAAGAGAAAGATAAATGAACAGGCTGCCCTTTGCGTAGAATCTTGGCAAAACCTGTATCTGAACTGGAAAAAGCTAATAATCTGTTGTTTTCATTCTTAAAAAATAACATGTTATTAATGTGAAAGAGCCTGTGGACATGTTGCTTTATGAACATATTTTACACTCTAAGTTGTTATTTATTGGTGTTAACAGTCTTTAGTCCTTGTGAACTTTACAGACAGTAAATTCAACTTGGGCAGAAATTTTCTAGCTCATGGCTATATACTCAGTGCCTTGGCATGTGTCTAGTATATGGTAAGTTCTTAATAAATACTTAAGAAATGAAAAAACAAAACCCACACCAACGCTGTGAATTATGAAACATAGCATGAAGAAGAAATACTAGTCTGAGTGAGATCTCATTTTTCCAGTCTATTCTAGAGATCCAGCTAACTGGAAATACTCTTTAACTCTACTCACAAAAAGGAAATATGTACAAATGTTTATGGTGTCCCATTCTATCACTCTCAGCATTCACCATACACTTGATTCAGAGTTCAAGGACAAAAGACTACCTGTTCTTACCTCGGCTGAATATCTCTTGTAGTTTCTGATCACTGATCAAAGCATTAACTGTTTCTCTCAGTGCAGCATGTTCCAAAAGAATCTGGTTTTGGCTATCTGTTCCCATCTGGTAAAGATAAAGGAAGAAAACAACTGAATATTAAAATGATTAGCAATAGCATCTAACCAGACAAGAAAAATCACATCCCCAATGAGCTCCATATCAGCATTTGCCAAGGAATGTTCTCTAGAACCCAAGTCTCAAGAGATGGTCTGCAAAAACTAAGGATACTAGGCTTAGTTAACATTATATGTTATAACCTTCTACTTACAACAGCATAGTAAAGGCTCTGAGAAGTCATGTAGCAAAGAAATCTGTTTTGGTCAGTGTTTCCCACACTTCTTTGACCACAAAACATTTTATTCCATGTAAATCTTTTGATTTATTTTGGTATTTACTTATCCAACATTCTGAGTGCCTACTATATACAAGCACTAGGATTATAAAGATGAATAAAGCAAGGTTGTTGCCTTTGAGAGGGAGCAAGACATATCAACACGAAATAAATATCCCACAGAACACAGCAAAACTCATACAAATCTCCCAATTTTAACTGTTGGACAGCAACTCTCTCAAGTGAGAAATAAGTACTTCATTAAACAAAATAATCTCAACTTTCTACCTTCCTTAAATTCTGAACTCCAACTCAGAAGTTACCGTATTTAAACTACCAACTTACCACTTCTCTCTGTAACTAAAGATATACCTAAGCTCTTAAATCTTTCATGCTTCTCGGAACCAGCCCAAACTCCCAGCCTATCCTGCCACTGACATAAACACAGGCCCCTTCAGACTCAAGTTACAGAAGTAGTCACCTTTAAGGAAGTCACCTCTTTTATGGAGATGCTTAGAATTGCGCTCTTAAGTTTTGGGCGGTTTTGGGGTGAAGTGGGGTGGGGTGTGCAGAAGAGGAAAGAAAAAAGCCTCAGCCACTAAATGTACTTTTCAGTGGAGCACAGAAACGTTAAAAGGTGCATGTAAATTATTGGAGGAAGTATCTGTTTCAATGGTAAAAGAAACACCACATACTTATATGAACAAAGAAATTACCAAGGAGAGAAATAACAAGGCTCTAGACTAGAGCACTTTTAAGTACCTGGAACAGATGCAACCCACTAGCATCTGACAGGAAACGAAGTTCTCGATCCAAAAGGTATTCAACTGGAACCACAGAACCCAAACCCAATTTATCTACTAGGGGAGTGAAAGTCTGTAAAGTACAATGAAAAGAAATTGATTAGAACTTGTAAGAGAAAAAAATTCTAATTCAACCGAATCTCTAACTTTGAAAGAAATATCCATTATTAATATCTTTTACTCCAGTAAATACAGATAAAACCAAACCAAACTCGTTGCCGTCGAGTCGATTCTGACTCATAATGACCCTGTAGGACAGAGTAGAACTGCCCCATACCATGTCCAAGGAGTGGCTGGTGGATTCGAATTGCTGACCTTTTTGGTTAATAGCCAAGCTCTTAACCACTACACCACCAAGGCTCCACACAGATAAGCTAAAGCATAAGTCCTTGGAAACATTCCCAACCTAGCATCTGCCCCTCAGATAATCACAGGAAGCAAGCTAAAACAGAAAGTCAGCTCAGTACTCTTACTTCTGGCTAAAAAGGACAAGAGGAATAAAAAATTCCTCATTCTCCCTAGGGATCTCACTAATCTTCTTGCCAGGCTTCAAGGGGGCTAAATTACAGTTAATTCCCCAAATAAAGAGTTACACCTTTATCATTTCTAGAGTGCCTCAATTCTTTGTGAGACTTCTAAAATAATCATATAAATAATATATTTATACAATATGCATGAGTAAATTCATATTACTATTATATAAACAGCCTACAAAATTCACCGAAGAAGCCCCAAATACATTTTATAGAAAGTTTCTTTTAAAAGTTCAATTGGAAGATGGCCTTAAAAACAAACAAAAGATTACAGTTTAGAAAGTGATAATTATGTTCAACCAACAGGTAAGTAATATTTGTTTTGAATATCATTTATTTAATTTGACTAGCCATAGAAGAATTAGTTTTTTTTATGCTACCATTTATGCCTATACTTCGCTAACAGGATAGACAGAAACAAACAGATACTCTCAGAATTAAATTTCATAACACTATTTCGTTTCACCTCATAAAACACAACTTGATAATTTAAAAAAAAACTTAAGGATTACAAACACTGTTTCAAAACCTTGCTATGAAAAAAGACTAAAGGTGAAATAATTCTTTAGAGAAAAAAGTATCAAATATTAATACTATAAAAAGTTTCAGAGGACACTGGAGAAAAGATTTATCCTTACTGCTGTTTTGGTAACTCAGGATAAAAGTGTGTTAAGCACAAGGCACGTAACCTTGGGGAATTCTAAAGAGTTCAGCTATTGAATAGACACCACAATAAGTACAGTACAGGAGTAAAGTCAACTCTGTTCCTATCCAATAAGAGACACCCACCAGGGCTGGCCACTGTGCAATCGAGACTCTAGTGCCCTGGAGAAGGACTGGATCCTTCCGGGGTGCCCATACGAGTGACCCTTCCAGCAGAAGCACAATAACTTCTTCAGCATGAACTTTAACCCAGGAGTGTTGCTTCCAGTTACAGCCATCAAATTCTACAAATATCTGTAAAAAAAGAAAAGGAGCTTAGAAGTCACATTTGGAAAAATCTCACACTATAACATACAAACAAGTGTAAATCCTATGCTTTGAACAAATGACTGGAAAAAACTCTACCAACTTGTTTTTAAGTTCTTTCAATGGATTTCAATAAAATTGATCACACTTCAGAGAGCCAGAAAGCTGATTCTCAGCCCCAGTATGAAAACAGGTAAAGGAGCATGAGTTATCCATAATCATTCAATAAATTTTAGCCATGACCCTACCAAAATTTAGCTTCCTATTCACATCTACACATACTAGCTGGGGGCTTAGGATGTATAAGTCACTGTGCTAGGTTCAGGAATACAGAGAAGAATCTGGCACACTTCCTGGTTTCAAGGGGCTCATAATCTAACAGGAAGAAAAATGTTTTACATTGCTACTGAAAATAACTACAGATTTCTTCTGTTAATTTTTAAAAAATAGATGATATGTGCACATGGTACAAAATTTAGAAGAAAATGCACCGGAAAAAAACAACTTGCCCTCCCCCTCCTGCTTTTGGATTTTTTAAGTGCCGCTGCCAGCAGTGATCTCATATCTGCTAGCAGAGGCATGCTGAAGTCACAATGGTGCTTTGCTTCCTCCCAGAAGAGACACTCCACTTTTTGAGATATACTTAAATAGACATTATAAAGAGCTTTTGAAAGTGATTCATGTTAAATGAAACAACATTTAAAAAATAAATATTAGGCTTAAATATTATGCTTAGATTGGACTTTTTCCATATAAATTCTGACTTTTGAACATGATTCAATAAAGAATAAAGAGCAAGACATAAACATATAGTTATCACTATTTAGAATACATATGTCCAATGCCTAATATATAAGAAGAGCTTGAGCATTCATATATTTAGATTCCACTTCATTTTCAAACCAGTTGTCTTCAAGTCCACTCTGACTCATGGTTACCCAACATGTGTCGGAGAAGAACTCCATGGAGTGTGGTTCTACTCTAACACATGGGGTGGGGGGGCCACCATGAGTCGGAGCCAACTCAACGGCAGCTGGTTTTTCCCTTCAAAGAATTTTAGTTGACTTTTGGAAAACACATGCAATAAAATGGCAAAATATAAATTAAAAAATCAGGGCCAAGGAAAGCAAAGCTCAACAAAAAGTCACTAGCAAAGAGAAAAAAGGAAAAACTCAGCAAGAAAAAGGATCTATAAAACTGCTATGACTGAGTGACATATTTGTCTCTGACCTCACAAAGGTCAACCTGAAAACGGAGGCAAGGTCAGTTTCATAGTTCTCACTGCCCAAAAGAAAAACACATAGCAATTAACTCAAGAAAGCAGAGCTTTTCCATTCACTAGGTTATATAAGAAATTTCTCACATGAAACTCCTTAGAAGCAACAATGAGTGATGTAGGACACACTAGAATCCCAGTAACTCTCAACTGGGAATTGGAGAGTTACTAGGAAGACCTGTAAATACTAGTGTACCACGCATTTCTTATAGACTTAATACATGAAGTTTTGCATGTTTGTACTATTATTTTTCAAATATATGTAGATTATGTGATGAACAAAATTAAAATTCATTAAATTACTGAATTCACAATAGCTTTTGTCAGTATGTATGTTCTTATCTAAGCAACATAAAAATTATAATTATAGTTACATGAAAATTCATGATACTTATACTTGAAAAGCCACCATGTGTCTGTCAGTTTGTTGTACTGTGGTGAGTTGGGTGTTGCTGTGATGCTGGAAGCTATGCCACTAGTATTTAAAATACAAGTAAGGTCACCCTTGGTGGACAGGTTTCAGCAGAGTTTCTACGCTAAGACAGACTAGGAAGAACGAACTGGTGGTCTACTTCTGAAAAAACAGGCCAGTGAAAACCTTATGAATAGCAGCGGAACATTATCTGATATGATGCCGGAAGATGAGCCCCTCAGGTCGGAAGGCACTCAAAATACAACTAGGGAAGAGCTGCCTCCTCAAAGTAGAGTTGACCTTAAAGACGTGGAAGGGGTCAAGCTTTCAGGACCTTCATTTACTGATGTGGCATGACTCAAAATGAGAAGAAACAGCTGCAAACATCCATTAATAATCAGAACATGGAATGTACAAAGTATGAACTTAGGATAATTGGAAGTCGTCAAAAATAGAACGCATAAAGATCAATATCCGAGGCGTTAATAAGCTGAAATGGACTGGTATTGGCCATTGTGAATCAGACAATCATATGGTCTACTGTGCCAAGAATGACAAATTGAAGAGGAATAGCGTTGCATTCATCCTTGAAAAGAACATTTCAAGATCTATGTATGCTGTCAGTGATAGGATAATATCCATATGCCTACAAGGAAGACCAGTTAATACAACTATTATTCAAATTTAAGCACCACCCACTAACGCCAAAGATGAAGAAACTGAAGATTTTTACCAACATCTGCAGTCTGAAATTGATCAAACATGCAATCAAGGCAACCTGATAATGACTGGTGATTGGAATGCAAAAGTTGGAAACAAATAAGGATCAGTAGTTGGAAAATACAGCCTTGGTGATAGAAACAATGCTGGAGATCTCATGATCCTATTTTGCAAGACCAACGACTTATTCATGGCAAATACTTCTTTTCAATAACATAAATGGCGACCATATACGTGGACTTCACCTGATGGATAACACAGGAATCAAATCGACTACATCTGTGGAAAGAGACGACAGAGAAACTCAACATCATCAGTCAGAACAAGGCCAGGGGCTGAATGCACAATAGACCATCAATTGCTCATATGTAAGTACAAGTTGAAGAATATTAAAACAAGGCCACGAGAACCAAAATGACCTCGAGTATACCCCACGTGAATTTAGAAACCATCTCAAGAACAGACTTAACGCACTTAACACTAATGACCGAAGACCAGACGAGTTGTGCGACGATATCAAAGACATCATACATGAAGAAAGTAAAGGGTCATTAAAAAGATAGGAAAGATCAAAATAGATGTCAGAAAAGACTCTGAAACGTGCCCTTGAACATAGAGTAGCTAAAGAGAATGGAAGAAATGATGAAATAAAAGAGCTGAACAGAAGATTTCAACCGGCAGCTCGAGAAGACAAAGTAAAGTATTATAATGAAATGTACAAAGACCTGAAGTTAGAAAACCAAAAGGGAAGAACACACTCAGCATTTCTCAAGCTGAAAGAACTGAAGAAAAAATTCAGGCCTAGAGTTGCAATATTGAAGGGTTTTATGGGCAAAATGGAGCTCTGGCGGCACAATGGTTAAGAGCTTGGTTGCTAACCAAAAGGTCAGCAGTTCAAATCCACGAACTGATCCTTGGAAGCCCTATGGGGCAGTTCTACTCTGTCCTGTAGGATCACTATGAGTCGGAATTGACTTGACGGCAACAGGTTTGTTGGGTTTACGGGCAAAATATTGAATGACACAGGAAGCATCAAAAGAAGATAGAAGGAATACACAGAGTCATTGTACCAAAAAGAATTGGTCAACGTTCAACCATTTCAGGAGGTAGCATGTGATCAGGAACCAACAGTACTAAAGGAAGAAGTCCAAGCTGCACTGCAGGCACTGGTGAAAGACAAGGCTACAGGAATTGATGGAATACCAACTGAGACGTTTCAACAAATGGATGCAGTGCTAGAGGTCACTTGTCTCAATTGTCTATGCCAAGAAATTTGGAAGACAGCTACCTGGCCAAGACTGGAAGAGATTCATATTTTTGCCTATTCCAAAGAAAAATGATCCAACAGAATGCGGAAATCATCGAACAATATCATTAATATCACATGCAAATAAAATTCTGCTGAAGGTAATTCAAAAATAGTTGCAGCAGTACATCAACACGGAACTGGCAGAAAGTCAAGCTGGATTCAGAAAAGGACGTGGTACGAGGGATACCATCGCCGATGTCAGATGGATCTTGGCTGACAGCAGAAAATACCAAAGAGATGTTCACCTGTGTTTTATTGACTATGCAAATGTATCTGGCTGTGTGGATCATAACAAATGTGGATAACACCGCGAAGAACGGTAATTCCAGAATTACTTAATTGTAATCATGCAGAACCTGTATATAGACCAAGAGGCAGTCACTCCAACAGAATAAGGGGATACCGCGTAGTTTAAAGTCCAGAAAGGTGTGCATCAGGGTTGTATCCTTTCACCATATTTGATCTGTATGCTGAGCAAATAATCTGAGAAGTTGGACTATATGAAGAAGAACGTGGCATTAGGATTGGAGGAAGACTCATTAACAACCTGCAGTATGCAGATGACACAGTCTTGCTTGCTGAAAGTGAAGACGACCTGAAGCACTTAGAGATGAAGAGCAAAGACTGCAGCCTTCAGTATAGATTACACTTCAACATAATGAAAACAAAAATCTTCACAACTGGACCAATAAGCAACACCGTGATAAATGGAGAAAAGATTGAAGCTGTCAACGACTTCATTTTACTTGGATCACAATCAATGCTCATGGAAACAGCAGTCAAAAAAATCAAACGACATATTGCATCAGGCAAATCTGCTGCAAAAGACCTCTTTAAAGAGTTCAAAAGCAAAGATGTCACTTTGAGGTTTAAGGTGCACCTGACTGAAGTCATATTTTCAATCGCCTCATATGCATGTGAAAGCTGGACAATGAATAAGGAAGACCAAAGAAGAATAGACACATTTGAATTATGGTATTGGTGAAGAATATTGAATATACCATGGACTGCCAGAAGAATGAACAAGTTTTAAATAAGTACAGCCAGAATACTCCTTGGAAGTGAGGATGGCGAGACTTCAGGTCACGTACTTTAGACAAGTTATCAGGAGGGATCAGTCCCTGGAGATGGACCTAATGCTTCGTAAGGTAGACAGTCAGCAAAAAAGAAGACCCCCAACAAGATGGGTTGACACAGTGGCTGCAAGAATGGGCTCAAACATAGTAATGACTGTGAGGATGGAGCAGGACCGGGCAGTGTTTTATTCCGTTGTACACAGGGTCGCCATGAGTCGGAATCGACCCAGTGGCACCTAATACCACCACCCTACTTGAAAAGTATGGAACCACAGCTCTGTAGCACAGCATTAAGCTTAATCTCTTCACAGGTACTAAATACTTGCAAATTGAAGTGCATTGCTAAAAAGTTATCCTAGAAATTAAATTCATTATATAAAGCTCTAGTTTTATCATTTATAATACATCAAGTATGCCTCATATCTACTTAAAAAAGTATGACTGGGAAGCAAGACTCAGGGAAGGGAAGCACGATTCTTACAGAGAAAGAACACTGAACTGTACCATATTTAATATATGAATGAGCTCATTAATATATACACACATGTTCTAAAGGAATAAGACCTAATCACTGCCTTTAAGTAACTTACAAACAAATAGAGAGATGTATTCAAACTTACATTTAAATGGGGATTCAGGCACCAAAGGTAGTACAGTAAAACCTGCAAAAGCTGGAACCTGTGTAAGGCGGAAACCTATCAGAGACGGAAAACTAAAATATTTTCCACTAATAGAATGCGATATAAGACTGCACCCTGTCAAAGGTGGAAAACTTGTGAGACCCAGAAAAACAAGGCAGCCCCCACTAAGTTCCAGCTCACAGGTTTCACTGTGTATAATAAACAAAGCTAAGGGTTTCTGTTCCAGGAAGTCTGGATCTGAATCTCAGCTTCACTCTCTACATGTAGAACTTGGGCAAGTCGCTTTTCCCTCAAGTCACTCCTCTGTGATAAGTCACACCTCACAGAGTGAAAATTAAATAAGGTAATGGATACAAAAGTACTTTGGTCAGTTGCAAAGCACTGTTTGGACAATAACATGCCATACAATAAATAGAAATAAAGTATGGTGGATATTCAGAGGCAGGAGAGATCATGTCAGGTGTTCAGAGGGACTGGTAGGAGCTGAGGCCAACAAATGTCCCAGTCAAGTTCTGGGGTGGTTAAGAAACTATGGCACAAAGTGGGGAAACAGTGGGAGATGAGCCTAAAAAGATTAGGGGTTAATATGGAAGGCTTTGAATACTGAGATAAAAAATCTGGACTACATCCAGTTGCCAATGGGAGGTGTATGTGTAGTGTATATGTGTACAGTTGCCATTAAAAAGTTTCTGATCAGGGTTGAGACATGATCAGAGCAGCTGGTTTTAGGAAAAATCAGCTGGCAGTGGATGTAGATGGATTAGAGTTGTGGGGAAGGAGGAGAGGGGTTCTCACATGACCCAGAGTGGGAACAGTGAGACCAGTATCTATGAGCCTTTTATCACCAAGCCTTGATGATTGGCTGGATATGGGGATAAGAAGAATTAAAAAATGACTTGGATTCTGAACCAATCTGATGCTAGCATACCTGAAAAATAAGAGCTGTTGGAGCCAAGCTCACAGTAATAGGTTAATCCACACTGACTCAGGGAGGATGGAGGGGGGAGAGGTAGAACTGCAGCTACTCTTGGAAAGAACGCTTGTGCAAACTGCCCCCTGTTCTTGAGTGATATGGGCTGACTCCAGTAAGACTGCAGATTAGCTGTTATGTAGAAAATAGTTGAAAAACAAGTTACTTCTAAATCTTTTCAGTCATGCTGACCATGCTGAATCTTCTATATAAAAACCCCTTGATACATATGGTTTCGGAATACTTTGTAACCTCACTCAGTACTGCTCAGCTCCAGTTGCTATTCCTTCAATAAACCTCTTCCTCTTTAACTCTTAGGAGAATGTGAGAGCTTCTTCTTTGACAAGAGGCCAGGATCTGTGAGCCTTCTATCACCAAGCCTTAATGACTGGCTGGATGTGGTAGTAAGGAGAATTAAAAAATGACTTTGATTGTGACCCAGAGACTAGGAGAATAGTGGTGTTATTACAAAGATAAAGTGAAGTCAGAAGGTGGCAAGGGCTGGAGGACAGACAAGACCCTGCAAGCCATGAAAAGGAGCATGGTGTGTTCAATGCCCAGGCTGGGTCTGACCCAGAGTGACACACCACTCTACTGGGCATCACTCAGAAAACCAGAGGCTGAGGCTCCATGGTGACTGACGGCTGCCAACCACTCTAAAATCAACACAGGAATCATAAAATTCTAAGTCACACCAACACATGAATATAAGACCATAAATTAAAATTCAAGAACCGAACACTAAAATAAGTCATTATGCTAAGGCTGTAACGATTTTATTTATTGTACATAAGAACTTGAACTAATCATTTAAAAAGTTAACACTCAAGAATTCTATCATCACTTATCTGAAAACATTAGGGTAGAGCTGAAATATCTGGGGGCAAGATTTCACCTAATTTAAGGGCAATTATCTCTTAACCTGCCTGGGCAAAGGATACAGAATAAAGTATTAAGTTGACAACAGCCACGGCACTATACATTCTGGGATCAAGCAACAGCTCCAAGTTAATGATATGAACTTGTTTTGAGAGCAATATGGAATGTGTACACATGTAAAAATGTTCTTCTAACAGTAAGGCTTAATTTTGGTCCTAGCAGTGCACTCACCTCCTAGCTAGAAAAATGGAAGGAGTTAGAATGTAAAACGCAAAGCAACCATTTAATACCAAAGTACGTAGAACATGTACTCTTAAAATGGTAGTGGTCAGACCACAGGACAGGAAGAAGTAATATAATCTAACAAACATCAATAGTAGTGCTTGGATTGAGTCAGAGATGACCAAGTGAGGTTGATAATCTGAATAGAACTGAATGGTTTTGAGATTTCTTTTTTTTTTTTTAAAAAGCCTGATTAAATTCCTACTGTTATAGTAAAAGCAGCAAACAGTACTGCAATACTATAGCTAGAAACTAAGGACTCAATGTAAAGTATTTCAATAGTTCAGGAAAGCTAGTGATAAAACTCTGGCTTTCATTTAAAATTTTTCTTCATGGATTAAACATGATTTACATTCATTTTAATGACATTAAAGTCAAACAAGTTTTAAAAAAATCAATTAAGTTACCTTTTTTGCTTGATAAAATCAGATGGTAGTAATCTGAGTAATACAGGGCTTCGTGTTTGTCACGCAATCATCAGCAGTTTGGATTCTGGCTTTCCCGCAAGGCCATTCTTACTACAAGCAATAACATTATTCATGCATTCACTCACTGAACAAAAACACACAGAACCCCTCTTATATACACAGCACTTCCAGGGCCAAGAATATCAAGGTGAATATGGTAGCATTTGACAGGAGGGACCCACGCCCTAGATGAGCCAACAGAGAGGTACAGAAATTATTACAGAGCTATGCAGTAAGGGCAATAATAAAGATTTGAACAACGTGCTATGTTAGGCTAGAGAGGGCATCTGCCTTGGGAAAACTAGAACGGTTTTACAGAAGAAAGAGTAGCATCTGAGCTGGGTCTTAAAGGACAAGCTGCATTCTTCCAGTAGAGAAGGGAGGGGAAGACTTTCCAACTGGTGCAAAGGCAGAGAAAAACAAAAAATTAAGGGTCTGTGAGGAGGAGAAGGAGGCTAGTAAGTAGGTAATAAAGTGCTCTGCATGGCATCTTAATGGATAATAAATTGAAACCTGTTAGCAAAGGTGTCTTGTTTGGCCAGCAGAGTCTGTTTTTTTTTTTTTTTTTTTTTTTTTTAATGTACATTTGAATGTCTTTAGGCAGTACCTGCACTCTCCAGCTGCCAAACCCCACTACACCCTTTGGTCTGTTACCCACCTGTTTCTCACAAGCCTGGTCCCTGGAGGCATCTGAGTTTATATTGCCTGTTAAAGGTCTTGAGGGAACCACTCATAGTTTTAAGGGGGGGTGATGGCAGTGACATGGTAAAATGTTTTAGAAAGATGATGCCCTCTGGGGGAAAAAAAACTTCTTAACACTCAGTTTAAACTGGAAATCGAAGTAGAAATTACGAAGTATTTTATAATTAGGTGAATGGCTAAACAAACACAACTTATTCATACTCTGGAATAATATAAAGCAGTTTAAGAGAATGAAATATAGCTAACTTGGAAAGAGTTCCAATTGATTTTTGGGAGGAGGGGAGAGATTAGTATGGGAGAGTTAATAGTATTTCAGCCTTATCATTCTTTACTTTAAAAAGAATGTATTTGTAGATGATGAAATAATTTGGAAAAGGATAGTGAGAATAGCAGCACAACTGGAAGAATGTAATTGATGTCACTGAATTGTACATGTAGAAACTTTTGAAATGGTTTAACTTTGGCTAATGTATATTTTCACAAAAAAAAA
>NW_004444016.1:5390730-5434941 GCF_000243295.1 Trichechus manatus latirostris | reverse complement strand
AAAAAGAACGTATTTGTATATTATATAATTAACATTAAAAATAAAAAGGAAAGTAATGACTTTGGGGTCAGCTTGGAAGATAAATTACAGAGGAAAGAAACTGGAGGCAAGGAGACCAAATTACAGAGCAATAACCCAGAGCTGAAAAAGGCCTAAACCAATAGGAAGACTGTATGACTGGAAAGTACACTTGAGAAATTAGAGATAAAAATAACAGGATATGGTGACGATTGTGAGGGGGTAAAACAAAACTTAACTCCAAGGTTCTTTTCATTTCCAATTTCCCTACTTACTTTCTAAATGAAATGTGAACTCTATTACAAATGACTTTACAAAACTGTGGGATATCTTCACAACTAAGGCAGGGAACAATACATGTCTAGAATTCTGCTGTTTTTAAATAAAAATAATTTTCTCTCTACAATTCTTTTGATTTTCAAGAGATAGCTTTCCAACAATTACCCCCAATTTTTTAAATACTTTCTAACATTCTGAATAAATTAAACATTAAGTATTCAGGGATAACCTGAATAAAAACTCAAGCACATATAGTGCTTTTAGGGACCATGGAATCACAAAGATCTGGATTTGCATCTCAACTCCACCATTTCTTAGCTGTGTAGCCGAGAGCAAGATACTTTAGTCTCTTTGAGCCTCACTTCCTTTGTCTATAAATAGGGACAATAAGTATCTCAAAGGATTGTCCGCAGGATTAAGTCAAATAAAAAGATAAAGTGCCTAGCAGAACATGGGCTCCTGATAAACTCATTCCTTAAGCATACACATATGATTAGTTTGGATGTAAATTGATATGACTTAAAAAAGGGAAGAAAAGAAAATTGCTGTATATCAAGGACCTTAAATATGTTCAAGGAGCCCTGGTAGCACAGTGATTGAGCGCTAGGCTACTAAATGAAAGGTTAGTGGTTCAAACCCACCAGCTGCTCAGTGGGAGAAAGACGTAACAACAGTCGGCTTCCATAAAGATTTACAGCCTTGCAAACCCTAGGGCAGTTCCACTCTGTCCTACACGGTTGCTGTGAGTCAGAACTGACTAGACAGCAATCGGTCTGTTTGTTTGGTTTTTTGGTTTTTAAATATGTTCACACTTTATATTTCCATAATACCACTTCTGGGGATAATCCTAAACAAGAAAATGCTCATTACAGCATGACTGATAAAGCCTAAAATCTGAAATAATATCTAATGAAAGAGGAACACTTAAAGTATCCAGTCAATAAAAACTATATTCATAAGGTTTTCTTAGAGCATTTATTATCTTCCTTCCAGTTATGAAAGCAAACGTGTTACTTGTGCAAAATACAGAAAAGCACTAAGAAAATTAAAATCACCCATAATACAAAGTTTATAATAATAAAAGAAAATAATTGCTATATTAAATGAAAGAACGAAACTCAAAATTGAAAATACAGTATGAATTCAATACTTTTAAAAATCCTAAAAAAAGATTAGAAGAACATATGTATCAAAAAAATAAACAGCAGTTTCTAATAGGTTGTGAGACTACAGGTATGATTTTTTTTGTAATATTATTATAATAATTTCTACATTTTGTTCAATATGTAAATAGGCATGCATTACTGCAGAATCAGAAAACAAAACATCAAATGCTTCTACATCTAGGAAAACAACTCAATCCAGATATAAATCACAAAACCCAAGGGATAACATACCTTGGGTTGGAGTCCCAAATATGATTCCAATAATATCAAGACAAAGAAATCAGTAGTGAGTCCATCTCAATAAAAAAGGAAAAAAAATCTAAAAGATTATAAATACCTCATACCGGGGGCCATACAGTAGAAATCTCATAATAAATCAGAAGTCGAAGTTAACCTAATACAGGTTTCTAAACTTTCTACTTTTTTAGATAGGGTAGTCAGGAAAGGTCTTTTAAAACATTAATAAAAAAATGCATGTGTTCTCTGTCCTGAAAGATCTTACAATCTAGTGGGGGAGATAAGATACATATCTTGTTATGTATCTGTAACAAGAAAGATTACCACAAATATTCCAAAAGAGATATCCACAAAGTGCTAAAAAAGAAGGAAAAAAAAACCTTATGCTGGGCATGCAGAAGGGCTTTCAGGAGGTAGCAGCACCTAGGATGAGTGGGCTTCCTATTCTCTTTATAGGATTTCAATGCGTGGCAACATTAAAAGCAAAGGGTAAAGGGGGAACAAAGTAACAAAAGCCAAAAAGTATTAGGAAAAGCAGGAGGATCACCAAATCAGGGCTGTAAATATCCTTTACGTAAATTGCTGTGAACATCCTTTTGGCAACTCTGAGGATCCTTCTTATCTATAATTTGGTCTCTTGAGTAGACCGGGAGGGGGCTCTATGCAGATCTCTGGACAGGTGTATCTCCCACTGTAAATTAATAACCTTGTATGTGGATTTACAAATCAGTCTCCAGGGAGTTGGCTTAGTGAGAACTGGTCCTCTAGAGCCCGATTACCCCTGAAATTACTAAAAAAAATGGAGTTTCTGCCCTTGCAAAACTGAAACAGGTCACACTACTTGAGTTACTATTAAACAAAAACGCAGGTTTTACCCATCTACAGAACAAGGGTAAAAGACACTTTGGCAATGGGGATGAAAGGGTGGGGGTCAGAGGGCTTAAAAACCACCAACCTGTCAAAGGCAGTGGAAAACTGAGAAGCAACAACAGGTGTTGTGTACCCCAGGCCTTGTGGAAGAAAAGCCTACAGGAACCCACCCCAGCTGTTGTTGAGAATTATCACTGACAACAGAAAATGCCATGTTACTTATCCACCATTTAGAGTGCTAGTGGGGTAGTCTGATGATGGAGGGGGAACTAAATCAACCAGAACAAGTTGGGAATGAGACCCAGGAAAGTGAGTATTAAAAGGGGGAATGAGCCCTTGGCAGGTGGGGAGTTAGTGAAGCAAGTCCCTTAAAAACAAATGGTAATAAAGAGGAAAGATCTGATTGTGTAAAGAAAGAGGATGCTGGACACAATAACCGGTATATAATGTGATCAATTGCGGACATATGGCACAATCCTAAAATATATAGACTACAAAGACAAACTAAAATAGCACTATTAAAAATCACACACATACACATAGTATACAAAATAAGTTTTTTTTTTTTTTAAATGAACTATACTTGAGAGTCTGAAAAACTCAACTGTGGCTCAGTGTTTCAAAAACAGATCTGCTGCTATGAGACTTGAGATGAAAAGTATGCTTAAAGGGACTCAATTAAACAGTATATATTTTTACTGTCAAATACGTACAATCTCATTTTTATTTAAAGTTATCTAAATACACTAATCCACAAAAAAATAAGTCTATTTAATCAACAGAGCACAAGATCACACAGTAGCACTAATTTTTATCTAACTTTTGGAATTATAAGTAAGAAAAGAACACTTAAGGATACACATTGAAAGCTACAAACTCCCATTTCTTATATTAGGGCTATGTTTGTTTGAACACAGGTCAAGAATAAATAATAGATTATACATTAAAAACATGGTACTATCCTGGACACCCACCACTCGTCTATCAGTTTGTCATACTGTGGTGGCTTGAGTGTTGCTGTGATGCTGAAAGCTATGCCACCAGTACTTCAAACACTAGCAGCGTCACCCAGGGTGGGCAGGTTTCAGTGGAGTTAGAAAGACCTGATGATCTACTTCTAAAAAAAAAAAAAAAACTGGCCAGTGAAAACCTTATGAATAGCAGTGGAAGTGTCTGATTTAGTGCGGGAAGATGAACTCCTCAGGCTGGAAGGCACTCAAAATACAACTGGGTAAGATGCCTCCTCAAAGTAGAGTCAACCGTAATGATGCAGACGGAATAAAGCTTTCAGGATCTTCATTTGCTGATGTGACACAACTCAAAATGAGAAGAAACAGCTGCAAACATCCATTAATAATCAGAATGTGGCATGTACGAAGTATGAATCTATGAAAATTGGAAGTCGTCAAAAATGAAATGGAACGCATAAACATTGAATAGGCATTAGTGAGCTGAAATGGACTGGTATTGGCCATTCTGAATCGGACAATCATATGGTCTATTACTCAGGGAATCACAAATTGAAGAGGAATGGCGTTGCATTCATTGCCTAAAAGAACATTTCAAGATTTGTCCTGAAGTACAATGCTGTCAGTGATAGGATAATATCCACATGCTTACAAGAAAGACCAGTTCGTATGACTATATTCAAATTTACACACTGAACACTAATGCCAAAGATGAAGAAATGGAAGATTTTTACCAACATCTGCAGTCTGAAATTGATCAAACATGCAATCAAGATGTATTGATAATTACTGGTGATTGGAATGCAACAGTTGGAAACAAAAAAGAAGGACCAGTAGTTGGAAAAGATGCTCCAGAAACGATGCTGGAGATTGCATGATTGCATTTTGCAAGACCAACAAATTATTCATTGCAAATATCTTTTTTCAACAACATAAACAGTGACTATACATGAGGACCTCACCGGATGGAATACACAGGAATCAAATTGACTACATCTGTACAATGAGACGATGGAGAAGCTCAATATCATCAGTCAGAACAAGGCTAGGGCCCAAATGCTCAACAGACCATCAATAAAATTGCTCATATGTAAGTTCAAGTTGAAGCTGAAGAAAATTAAAACAAGTCTACAAGAGCCAAAGTACGACCTTGAGTATATCCCACCTGAATCTGGAGACCATCTCAAGTATAGTTTTGGTGCACTGAACGCCAATGACTGAAGACCAGACAAGCTGTGGGAGGACATCATACATGAAGAGAGCAAAATGTCATTAAAAAGACAGGAAAGAAAAAAAAGACCAAAATAGATGTCAGAAGAGACTCTGAAACTTGCTCTTGAATGTAGATTAGCTAAAGCAAATAGAAGAAATGATGAGGTAAAGAGCTGAACAGAAGACTTCAAAGGGCAGCTCTAGAAGACAAAGTGAAGTATTATAACGTAATGTGCAAAGACCTTAAGTTAGAAAACCAACAAGGAAGAACACACTCGGCATTTTTCAATGTGAAAGAACTGAAGAAAAAATTCAAGCCTCGAGTTGCAATATAGAAGGATTCTATGGGCAAAATACTGCTTGATACAGTAAGCATCAAAAGAAGATGGAAGGAATACACAGTCACTGTACCGAAAATTGGCTGACGTTCAACCATTTCAGGAGATAGCATATGATCAAGAACCGATGGTACTGAAGGAAGAAATTCAAGATGCACTGAAGGCACTAGCAAAAAGGCAAGGCTCCAGAAATTGATGGAATACCACTGGGATGTTTCAACAAACAAATGCAACGCTGGAAGCGCTCACTTGTCTATGCCAAGAAATTTGGAAGACAGCTACCTGGCCAACCGACTGGAAGAGATCCGTACTAGTGACCATTCCAAAGAAAGGTGATGCAATGGAATGCAGAAATTATAGAACAGTATCATTAATATCACTGGTAAATAAAATTTTGGTGAAGATAATTCAACAACAATTGCAGCAGTACATCAACAGGGAACTGCCAGAAAGCCAAGCCAGATTCAGAAAAAGATGACGTATATCATTGCTGAAGTCTGATGGATCTTGGCCGAAAGCAGAAAATACTAGAACGATATCTACCTGTGTTTTATTGACTATGCAAAGGCATTTGGCTGTGTGAATCATAACAAATTATGGATAACATTGCGAAGAATAGGAATTCCAGAACACTTAATTGTGATCATGCGGAACCTGTACACAGACCAAGAGGCAGTCATTCCAAGAGGACACAGAGGTCCTACGTAGTTTAAAATCAGGAAAGGTGTGCACCAGGGTTGTATCCTTTCACCAAACTTGTTCAATCTGTATGCTGAACAAATAATCCAAGAAGCTGGACTCTATGAAGAAGAACGTGGCATCAGGACTGGAGGAAGACTTATTAACAACCTGCAATATGCAGATGGCACAACCCTGCTTGCAGAAAGCGAAGCAGACTTGAAACACTCACTGATGACGATCAAAGACCATAGCCTTCAGTATGGATTACACCTCAACATAAAAAAAACAAAATCTTCACAACTGGACCAATAAGCAACATCATGATAAAGGAAGAAAATATTGAAGTTGTCAAGGATTTCATTCTACCTGGATCCACAATCAATGCCCATGAAGCAGCAGTCAAGAAATCAAACGACATTGTATTGGGCAAATCTGCTGCAAAAGACCTCTTTTAAGTGTTCAAAAGCAAAGATGTCACTTTGAGGACTAAGGCAGGCCTGTCTCATATTACTGGTATTTTTAATCTCCTCATATGCATGCAAAAGCTGGATAATGAAATGAGGAAGACCTAAGAAGAACCCTGAATTATGGTGTTGGTGAAGAATACTGAATATACCATAGACTGCCAGAAGAATGAACAAATCTGTCTTGGAAGAAGTACAGCATGAATGCTCCTTAGAAGCAAGGATGGCGAGACTCTGTGTCATGTACTTTGGACATGTTATCAGAAGCGACCAGTCCCTGGAGAAGGACATTATGCTTGGCAAGGTAGAAGGTCAGCAAAAAAGAGAAGACCCTCAAGGAGATGAACTGACACAGCAGCTGCAACAATGGGCTCAAACATAGTGACAATTCTTAGGATGGCATAGGACCGGGTGGTGTTTGGTTGTGTTGTACATAGGGTGGCTATAAGTTGGACTTGATGGTACCTAACAACAACAATCCTGGACACTACTATAATTATTATGTCATCTACAGACAAAGTAGAGAGATATTTTAGAGTTCACCTACCCTGAGAGTAAGGAAAGGTTGGGTGTGGAGGGGAGGGTAAAAAAATAAGGCAGATATGCTTTCACTGCTTTTGGAAGACTTCCAGATAGAAGAAACCTGGTACTAGCCTGAGCACTGCTACAATTATTACATCATCTAGAATCAAAGGAAAGGAATATTTTAGAGTCCACCTTTCCCCAAGACAGAGATGAAAGATTAAGGGATAAAAAAATAAGGCAGATACTCTTTCATTCCTCTTTCAAGTTCTGGATAGCTGAGATAGCTCAGATACACATTCAAAACAAACTGATGCTACTAAAAGCATCATTTAATCTACTATACAGCAAGAAAAGGATGGTTTATTTAATAAAATTGGTGCTGCCACAGTTGGTTAATCAACAGAAAAAAAAATTTAGATTCCCCTACCTCACATGTCATGCACAAAAATATTCGGGATGGGCCAAAGATCTAAAGGGAAAAATAAATAAATGAAAATATTAGAAAGAAATTTTGAAGAATATTTATATAGGCTCAAAATGGAGGCAATTTTCCTAAAGCAAGTAAACCCAGAAGCTATAAAGTCAGAGAGATCTGATGACATAAAATTTTTATTTTTCTGTATGGCAAAACAAGCCATATGCAAAGTCAAAAGACAAATGAGAGAAAATTACTGCAACACACTTGACAGGTAAAGGGTATTTAATATCCCTAATATGCACAGAACTTATACAGAGGGATAAATACAACTCCCATTTTTTTTAAAGTGGGCAAAAGATATGCATAGATAATTCATAAAAGAACTGAAAATGTCCAATAAAAAAGACTGGTAGCCATACAAATGCTAGAACTATTTTTTTCATCCATTAGACTCACAAAAGTGAGAAAGACCGATGAGACCGTGAATGGCATGAGTGAAGGGAAACAAGCACTACAAGCACTGTTGGTGGCAGTATGAAATGCTACAATCTTATGGGAAAATAACCTGGCATTACCTATAAAATAAATATATATATACTCTTTAACCTAATAATCCCACTCCTGTATGGCTAAACTACAGAAATAAAAACACGATTATATAAAGATATATGTACAAATATATTTACCACTGCATTGTTTGTAGTGACAAAAACAACTTTAAATAACTTGAATGTCCATCGAAAGGGGAATGATTGAATGAATTATGGTACATATATGGAATATAATGTAGCTTAGATATCAAAAAAAAAATGAGTAAGATCTATAGGTATTAATGCCCACAATATAGGTAATGTTAAATAAAAAAAAAAAAAAACTTAATCTTTTGCATATGGATGAATGTTTATATGTGTGTGTGTGTGTGTGTATATTTTGCACCAGCATTAAGAAAGATGAGCAAAGATAACTTATCCTTCCTTGGAGGAGTTAGTGGTGGTGGGATAGAGACTATCGGTTTTTTCTGTGCATACTTTTGGCTGTTTGATATTTTGCAAAATGCAAGTTATGCTTTTATAACAAAAAAAAGAAACAATTTTTTTGTGTTTATCTACTATACCTAATATGTGAAGGTCTCAAGTTTTCTGTAACTTCTGTGAGCCAATAATGATATAAGAACACAAAAAGGACACCAGATTAGGAAAGAAGAGTTCGAAATAAACGCATAAAAATCTGTTAAACTAATTAGGCCACAGGAATTTTTTTTTTTTAATGTAATAGACCTATTTTGAAACACAAATAAAGCTACTAATCATGGGGGAAAAAGGTCGTTTTCCTACTTCAGCTAAAAATCTCAGTAGTTACTTGCCAGTGTAGTTTTGATGGTGGAGATGCTTATCAACAAAACTCCCAATCAGTAGGATTCTGATTTTCCTTTTTTTCATATTTCATCGTAAGGTAGCACATGACTTTGGTACTGTTTTCCAAAAAAGGGTTCATTAAATGGATCAGTACTATATTTTAAAGGATTTCTGGATCAAAACATACTTAGAAAGAGGGTATTAATGGTGCCTAAAATTGAGAAGTGTGTTTTCAATCATTTCAGAAACTCATTCATTCAACCCTCAATTACTCATCCTTAACAGGGGGCGCCCTGCTATATGCATTACTCAAAACCAAGCATGCCTGAAAACATCTTAAACATAACTGAATGAACATCTGCCCAATCACAGGCTGGCTGCGTGCAAACTCCACCCCTGAGTACAGGAAGAGCACTTTTGATTGGAGGACGCTTGTGTTTACTACAGTGTGTGGTGCAAATTGGAAAGGCCCACATGCCCTGGGTCCAAAGGAAGTCTCTTTAATGAAAAAGGAAAACAAAACGGCTAACCCTGATTCTACGCTAGCCATTGTTATTAATAACAACTTCATTATAGTAACAGCAATTCTTGAGCAATTTTGCAAGCTGGTAAAATATTCTACAGGCTCTGAGTTTTGTTTTCTCATCTCTGTCCCTCCACATACATACAAGACAAGCATAAATGTGTTCTCAAAACCAAAATCTGCTTTTGCTTCTATATGCATACAGTTCCATGCAAGACCTCAACTCAGTTGTAACGTACACCTTGCTTTAATTACCAAGAATCACTGCAACTTTTTACTTCGTTTGAGAAACAACTCCATGGACCTAACAGCAAAATATCCAATATTTAGCTTAAAAGAATGTGTTCAGCATTTCAGTGAGCTTCAAAAACCTCTGCCCCTAGGGAACACAGGAAACTAAGTGAATGGGTAGCCATTTCAGGTGCAGAACTCATTAGCAATTCATTTGATGGAGAAAACAACCTTTGAAGAACCAGAAAATAAAATTCAGACTGAAAAGCTAGAGTAACCTAGGCCGTTGGTCAAAGTTTGCATTTAATGGTGTATCTTAACTATGTTTTGCATCCAAGGGCACAGAGTGAATTACTCAATCTGAGAGGAACACATCTATCCCACCCCAGCATAAAGAGTCATTTTATAAAAAGAGGGCAGAGGAATTTAGATTACTCTCCCAATCCCTTCTTAATCACCATGCCCACCCCCTTTATCTTTTTACAAATTCGCCCCAATGAAGCCTCATAGATGTCCTAGCGGCCTTTCTTACAGAGCATGGAGAAAGATCAAAGCAGATGAACTCGAGTGGCAGAAGCAAAGCTAAGGCCTAATGCAGCACAAGCCAAACAAGCAAAAACCTTGCATATTGGGGGGTGGGGTGGGAGGTGGGGGGAGCCTAGCACTGTTAAATCAATGGGTAGAAAAATGAATATCAGAATCCGACAATATTACTTACAAATTTCACAAAATGCATTCAAGTTTACAGCGGATAAAATACCTGCACAAGAAAGTTCATCAAGAATATTTACGTTCTGCCTGCTGATCTATTACATTCTAAAAGAATCCTCTTTTTCATAGCCTTATCTCACCACAGAAGCTCGGGCCGCTATCAGAATGACGAACTAAAGAGCCTTACAGAGGCTCAAAGACAATATTTTGCTGCCACGTTAACAAAAATAACACATCATGGTCCCAAATGTAAGTTAAGTTCTATTACTAAACAACAACTTTAATCACAAAACACTCTAAGTCATGTATTCGAAAGCGCCCAAGCCCCAACACAAAGTTTCAAAACAAAACCTCTCCCAAGGCTGAAGGAGAGTAGCCGAGTTGGGAGCAAAAATCACCCAGCAGCCCCATTCGGCTGCTAAGACAGATCTCAAACTCATAAAAAAACAGCCACAACTGCAGCTCCTGTCACCCAGAAGCTGAGAGAGAATCCAAAAGGGTCTCGAGAGCTGGCCTTTCTGGAGGCCGCCAGGTCGAACACCGCTCAGACAAGGAGGAAGTAACTGCCAGATAAAAAAGCCCCGAGCAGCTTCGACTGCAGCCTGTGCCTCCCACAACTGCCCACATTCCCGCCCCATTCGGGGCTCCGGGAGGACGAGAACACGGCGCAAGTCTACCGGGAAAGGCTGAAGACCACTGGTCCGCGTCTTCCAGAAGGCAGCGCTAGCACCGGCCGAACTCCGAGGGGCCCGGGAGCCCAGCGTTCGGTGGTTTGCTCGGAACGCATGTTTAGGGGGGACGCCGAAAACGGGGTCGCCCAGGAGGCGGGGCCTGCCGGCTGGAAGCAGGAGCTGAAGGCTCCCCGGCCGCCCCCCGGGGGAAACCGACACGCGCACCTCGACGCGGAAGCCATGCCGGCCAGAGCTCCGGGTGCCTAGGAGCCGGCGGGGGGCGCTGAGGAGATCGGGGGGCGCTGAGGAGATCGGGGGGCGCAGAACTGGGGCACCCCCACCCCACCGCCCCCTCACAAAGGCCCCCGGGGAGGCCGCCCGCAGGCCCCTCAGCCCCGGTCTCGAGTGCTCGACTCGACCGCCACTCACCGCTAGGTCCTGGGGCACCGCCCCGCTCATGGCCCGCACCGTGCCGGCCCGCCAGGCCCGAGTGCGCAGCGCAGGCCCGGGATCTCCGCCTGCCGCCGCCACTGCTGCCGCCGCCGCGGGAACCGAGGCTGAGGCTGAGGCCGCGGTGTCCGCGAACAGAAGCAGCAGCCGCTTGCCCACCGGGGAAGCCGCCGCGTCCGCCATCGCCAGGGCCGCCCGGACCCCTACTCCAGCCCTCCCACCACCTCCGCCGCCGAGCGCCCGATCCGCCCGCAAGGCCTCCCTCCGCACCACCCGCGGCCGCGGCTCCCCCCAACCCCCCCCCCCAACAGCCACCACCAACCACCGGCGCCGCGCAGCGCCCCCCGTGGCCGGGAGCGGAGCCACAACCTGGGCCCCGCACAGCGCCCCCCGCGCTTCGGAGCAGGACGGCAGCTGCGGGCCCCTCTTAGCGCTCCACCCCAACCTCCCCGGGGCCTGCAGTGCCCCCTGCGGCCGGGAGGGGAATTGCAGACTCAGCGGGGGTGGGGAGGTGGGCGAGTCCTTCAGTCCCCCATGGCACCATCTTGGTCCCAACCTTCCATCATAGGGGTCCCCTATCTGAGGCTTTAGCTTACCTTTCTCAGATACCAAAGACTTATTTAGGAGGTGGACTGAGGGGCAAGGTACCTATTGGGTGGACATTTTGAGCTAAGAAGTCGGTGCCCCATACCCACTTGACTTTCTATCCTGAAAATGAGCTACCCTTCCTATTATCTTTGAGAAAACTTTCCCCTCATTGGCCCATGGGATAAAATATCTCCCTTCTCATTGGCCCAAAACTAACACACCATTCCATTGTATAACCCAAAACAGTTGCCCTGAAGTGGATTCAAATTCACAGCGCCCCTGTGTGTGTGAGTAGAACCATGCTCCAGAGGGTTTTCTTATGACTAACTTTTTGGAAGCAGATCACCAGGCCTTTCTTCCAAGGTGCCTCAGGGTTGACTTAAACTTCCAACCTTTCAGTTATCAGCCAACTGTGTCAACCATTTGCACCACCCAGGAAATCCCTTCCATTCTATACTGCCAATAAATACTTCATGGGTTCCTTTCCCATTGGCCAATGTGTTACATCCATTGGATGTGATGACACTTTTCACTGGGTGAAGGCCACTGTGCCAGCATCTTGGTTTTTGCCATAAACCCATGGAATTTCCCCTTTCTAGACAGCCAATGTTATTAAGTCCTGGTGTTTCTTAACCCAACTCAGATTTTAGGGGAAATGGAAAGAGATTAGACTCTCTTTCCTGGTTCAGTAGCATCACATTCTACCAAGGAATCAGTAGGGCTGGGAGCAAAGAAAACCCCGTCACTCCTATCTGAATTTATTTGGTACAGATGTAGAAGATTGATAGCTCCTGCTGAGTTATCCTGCTTCAGCCAGTGGAAAGTCACATTACATACAGTGGATGTAACACATTGTCCAATGGGAAAGGAACCCATGAAGTAATTTATTGGCAGTATAGAATGGAAGGGAGTTCCTGGGTGGTGCCACCATTGGCTGATAACTGAAAGCTTGGAAGTTCAAGTCTATCCAAAGAGGGTTGTAGAGAAGGGAAGATGCTGCTGAGATTTTTGGCTAGATTGCTATGGTGGCCCTGGCTCAACCACCAAGCAGCGGACAACCTCATTTAACTTTGGTAGTGTCAAAGAGACTAGTACAGTTTCCATGGTTTCATGGATGCAGAGACTAAGTACATATGGAAGCAGATACAAACCAGAAAGATAAAGGGCTTACTAATAACCCATGACTATTACTATTAAGGTGGCCATTTCTTTTATTGATCCACTGGCAGTAGCTGATTCTTTCTCCAAGACTCTGTGACTGCCAAGTTACCTCCTGTCCAGAACCAGTCTATATCCTTGACCTACTTTTCTTGTAGCAAAGGCTGGGGGGCCACCAAGTATTGACATTTATAAAAGTACAAAATATCTAGGGAAGTCATTTTAGAACTAACCCTATGAAGCACCAAGGAAACATTTGCTTAGACTTTTTCTCTCCCTGTTCCTTGGAACTTCTATCTCCCGCCAACCTGAGGCCAGACTCAGAATGCTTGTCTGGGCCGAAAGACCCCTCTTAAAGTAAAACTTGTAGTTGGTAGGCGGGTAACAAGGGTGAATCCCTACAGGACTTAGCTGCTTTGCAGCTTTCCTATCAAAATTCACTGCTGGGATTTTCTCTCACATGGAGCTCTAATTACTACCCTAGTGTCCAAGGCTGGCTTCTCCCAGCACCAGAGACAGAAATGTGCCTTAGCTCAGGGATGGGAGAAGCAGAGGTGGGAAATGTATTCAAGAAATATGCCAGGCACTTTTCATGTGCCAGAATCTTTTAAAAGTGTTGGTAACACAACAGTGAATAAAACAAAACCCCTGCCCTCATGGAGTTTACATTCTTTCCTATACTAGCAGCACTTCAGGAATGGAAAATAAAATCATACTCGGCCTCACAAAATAAACAGCAGAAAAACCCAACGAAATAATTCAGAAGAAAGGAAAAGGGGGGTGAGCCACTTTAGATGCTCAAACTTTACCCCTGCTCTACCAGTAGGTGAAATCAAATAGCAGTTTTAAGGAAAAAAACTGTAATTCTAAGCTTCTCCAACCACACACCACTGCCCGCACCCCCCCCCCCAAAGCCTCTTTTGTTTCCAGGGCAGGTGACAACTCTCACTCTTTCTAGGATACATTTTTGCCCCCTGAAAGGTTCCTGCTTCAGGTAGTCAAGCCAATCCTGTCCTCCTGCACATTTCAGTGGTATTCACTGATGAGTATCCTTAGTTTGAAGCAGGAAACTGGGACATAAGCTAAGCAACTTGACTCTTCTTGCTGCTTGGCAAGTCAGCACAACTGGTAAAGAAAGGCTAAGCCTTAGGGACAGAGGCTCCTGTTTGGATCTCTAAGCAACTACACTTCGCCCACACACATTGGAAGAATGCTAACGTAGGGAGAAGAAAGGGTGGAAGAGAAAGGTCGAGAGAGAGAGAGAGAGAGAGAGAGAGAGAGAGAGAGAGAGCCACATAGCTTCTTTCAGCAAACAATTATTCCACATTGAAGCATTAGGGAAAAATACTTTCTTCTAGGACAAAAGAGAAGCTCTGCTGCTAGGATAATTTTTTAACAGCAGTATTTTTAGGATGGAAAAATTGTCAGTGTCTTTGGAATCTGAATTCTGATGACAAAATCTCCATCTCTGCAAGACCTAACGTGAAAACCCTTAAGAAAGGAAGAGATTCCTGGTTAAGTCTCCCACCCTGCCTTCTCCCCATCTCCCAAAACCTACCAACCAATCTACACAAGTTGCTGACTGCACTATCAAGCATTTCTCAAGGTGCTGGAATGTATTAATACTTGACTTCAACCTGCTGGAAGTGAGAATGACAGCCGGGAAGAGACAGGTATAAGTACCAGGGAAACAGAGCAAACCAGACTGCCAGAAATAACCAAGGACTTAACAGAAGCCTGGGCCATAGGATATGATCTGCTGTGGCCTGTGAAGGGCCTAGGGACCAGATGCTGCCCTTCAAAGGCCAAGGCCCAGCCATGTCCTAGAGGAAGGGACTAGAGGAGTTAGGTGGCCTTCTCCCCGCTTCCTCCTTGCCTTTCTTTGTGGGGAAGGGAAGAAGACACTGTAGTACACAAGATTGCCTGGGAAAATGGATTATTCTAATAAAACTTTATTTTTTCAAACACAGCCACAGAGGCAGGACCTCATGTTTAACACACACAGACTTATGGACTTTTTTTTCTTTTTTTTTTTTTTAATATAAAACAAAGTTTACGAAATTTTTTTTTCCACTTTTTGTATTTGTAATCCCATTAGCACAGGGACTTTGGCAGCAGGTGGGAGTGAAGGGCAGCTGGAGCTGCCACTGGGCAGTCACCGGGCACAGGAGAGCACCAGCCTGAGAGTGGCTTCACTCACACACGCAGGAATACTCACCTACTGGTCAGCCACATCACACACACAGCACAGATGCAGATGGTTACCCAGCATCAACCACAAGCCCTGTAGAGGTGTGCTCCACTCTGGGTAAGTCCAATATGTGAAAATCTGAATAGTCAAAACAGCTAAAGTAGAGGGAAGGTGCTTGCTTTACAAAAGAAGCAATCATAGTCTGCTTTTAAATGGTCAGCAGTTCAAATGCACTGAAAAATAGCATTTGATTTACACAGAACTGTTGGAACAGATCTATTGTGTAAAGCAAAATGAACCACTTCTTGAAAAGGCTTGTCCCAGGGCCATGGGTGCTTAGACTAGGAAGCAAGATGATAGTTCTGGTGAGTTTAACTTTCCAGTCTTAAAGTAATGGAATTCAACTATGATATCTGTAGACTTTCTTCCCTAAAGAGGGTACCCTAGGGCTTTGGGGAAACCAGGATGGAGGCATAATTACTGCCCTCACTTCTTTAGCTTAGGGCCTGCAGAGACCCCACTGGCATTGCCAGTGGCCTAATGGAAGCTGGCACAGCCAATTTGCAGCAGAGAGCCTGGGGATGAGGATGCCCCAGGAGGAAAAGAAGCTGGCACCAGGAAAATTATGGCCTATATTATGGCCTGAAGAGGGAGAAGAGCCAGGGGAGAGATGAAACCAAGGATGGTCAACTCCTAGGCTCACAGTTTCCCTGGATTCTCTGCAGCGGTTCTCTCAGGTCCCCACAGTCCTGGTGGCCCACTGGTAATATGTGGTAACTTGTAGGAGAGGAGCCCTGGAAGGGTAGAGCCTCTGAGTGCCAGAGGCTCAAGAAGACACGGCCACCTCTCCTCTGGAGTGCAGGTGAGAAGGCAGGAGCCTCACTGATGCTCTTACTCGACATGTGGGAGACCCAGAAAAATGTCAGGATCAACTTCACAAGGAAGAAAACACATAGACCTTGATCTTTTCCCCTAACACAAGAAACTTGGGTCCTAAGACACCCTGGAAACTGAAAAGAAAATGGCCCTTCTAATAAACAGGGAAGGCAGCCCCAATTTGGTCCTGCAGGGTCTAACCAAAGCTGGACAAAGCCTCACTAGGTATTGTAGTGGCAGCTTCAGTACGCATTTCCACTGGTGCCAGCCCTACCATGGTAGCTGCAGTCCTTAAACATATCACTGTAGCCACTGAGACCTGCTGCCCTAGCTCAAGCTGTGGGTGAGAAACTTAAAAAAGGAAATTCAATCCAACAACAACAAACTCCCAACTGCTCCTCACAGCCTTTGCTTTACACATTCTTAGCCGATCCCTTAGTGAGCCCCAACCTCCCTGTGGTCTCTCAGGGCCAATTAGAGGCAAATTAACATTTCCTGGCAGGAGTGGAAGATAAGCAAACTAATAAATGCTGACACTCATTTCTCAAGCAGGTCAGAAAAGAGGTTGGGCCTGGATCTCACGAGAACAGGCTTCCTTACAGTCTGCTTCCAATGGGCAGTGCTGGGGTGAGCTCATCCATGCCTGTAGGGCCTGAACACCGTTATCTCCTGCTGCAGGTCTGCCTCAATAGATACTGGGGACCAATACAGGATCTTCCTTCCTTGTCTCTGACCTAGGTCAGAGCATGAGGGCAGAAAGGTTCCTTCAGTAGAAATGAAAAGTGAGAGATGGAGCCCTTCAAAACTGACTCAGTTGCCCACATGTGCCTGCATCTACTTAGAGCGAGAGAGGCAGGATGTGTATAGCCTAGGCAATCTGATGAGAAAAAAAGGCCAGCTCAGAATAAATGTGGAACCTCCCCTCCAGCCCCCACTACTAGATCCACCTAGTGGGAGGAGGTGGGGATAATGAAAAGACCATTAGCTGAGGTCACGGCACTTAAAAGACCCCAAACAGAGTCCTTTGCAGAGCCAGTGGTGCTTACAGATTACAAGCCTGGCTCCAGAGCTATTTAGAAAAAAGGAAAACTTGGTGCCCTCCTAACTCCTTGACCAAGCCCAGTATCCTGTGAAAACTCAGGATCCTGGGGCATCACGATGCTCTGCTGTTAAGGAGCAAATGCCTTCTTTCCCTAAGGCTACAAAAAGACGCCTTTACTTGAACACACTCCCATGCACGCACACACTCACACAATTTCTCTGAGGAGGCTGACTCAACCCCCTACTCTAGCCAAATTCTAAGACACAAGTGCCCTTTGAAGCAAAGGGGCTAGTGAAATTCCCCGAGCTGGGGTCAGCAGACCCCTTCCTTCCCTGCCCATCCATCGCTCTCTCGGTGGCAGGGATACTCACACTCAGGGCCGCCATGGGAAGGGTCTGCTCTGGGGCTGTCCCTCCCGCCACCAGCTCCATTTATCTTGTCCCGGCCAGTCTCTTGGCATGGTCGAGTTGTCTGGAGTGAGAAGATTTCCAGCTGCCCTGAGTTGGAGCCCTCCACTCACCCCCGTTCCCAGGCTGGGCCCCCGGCCTTGGGGCCTCAACACTTGTTAGTAGCCATAAGATAGTCAGTCTGTGTGGCCCCAGGAAGTAGCCTCTCAGTTTTAGTTCTCCTCAATCAGATTCAAGTCCAGGTCGCCAAAATCCTTCTGGCACAGTGTCCGTTTGCTTAGCGTCTGCCGCCCCCACCGCACGGCCCCCTCCTCCTCCTCTTCGCTTTCACTCAGCACCTGGGAGGAACCCCCAACGGGGCTGCAGGAAGCAGAGAGGGGTGGGGGGCTACAGGCCATGAACCACGGCGGAGAAATGCTGCTGCCTTCCGGGGCTGTATCTTGAAAACAGAGACCTCCTGAGTACGGTTTCTGCCAAACAAACAAGAAGTTAAGACGGCAAAGAAAGATACTAACTTCCCAGAGCGCTCTGGCCCAAGCAGTATCTCAAAGTATCCCTTTTGGTTACCCTTCAAGGGAGGAATCCTAGGTTTTAGGGTAAGGTTTTTGTGAATTCCCTGATAAAATTTAGAAAATGTAGTGTACATGTATATTTCTCTGAGGAAAGAGTCCATAGTTTCCATCAGGTTCAAGATTAGAAGCTTGTTTATTAAGCTCTATGTGGGCAGGGATATTCTCTAGTTATTTCACTACTAAATTCCCAGTGTCTAGTCAGAAGCTGGTACATAGTAGGTATTCAATAAATGTCTGCTGAATGGTTGGAGGCCAGTATGAATAAATTCTCAAAGAGGTTTGTGACCTAGTCTATAAGAAAGAACGTGAAAAAAGTGGGCCAGTGCATATAACTGCATTCATAGTAGGAAATCAAAAAAGCATTTGTTGAACAGATGAATGATGCAGCAGCCTCTCTTGCTTAAGCTCTCACAGACCCACTCGAAGCAGTGAAGAACAAGTGGCAAAACCAGCTTGGAACACAAGAGGGGCAGGGGACTTTTGTGGCTTATGCCTCTTCCAAGAGGAGGGAAAGTGCCTCAAGCAGGGCACCCTGGCATCCCTGTTGGAAGGTTTAACATGGATCTCACCCCAGTTTTTCTAGAAAGTCCAGGACTGAAAGGTTTCACAGAACACAGGACTTTCAGTGCTAAAACCAAGACAATCTTGGGCAAACCAGGATGGTAGGTTACCCTAGTAAAAGCTCAGACAGAAAAGAGCTCCAGGGTAGGCCCTACCAAGAGGACCTGGAGCTAGGGGACAGCTTAAGAGTAGGACAAGAACAGAGTCCCCGTCCCCCCATTCCCACCAAGCTCCCCTAGTCCCGCTGATCCCACCTGATTCATCTTGTCAAAGTCTAAGGAAGGCCGCAGCCGCCGTGGGTCCTCCTCGTGGCGCCGTTTGACCCCAGCTTTGCGGGCATCCAGATCACAAGGCTGTGAGCGGCTCCGGGGAAGGTTGCGGAGGCCTCGAGGTCTCCAGGGCAGCTCCGGGGAGGATGCGGGGGAGCTCCGGGCAGAGGGCAGGAAGTGACTTGCCTGCGGGCCCAGGCTGGGTGACAGGGAGAAGCGGCGCTGGGGTGGACAAGGTGACAGGGACTCAGCATCACTCTCCCAGGAGCCACTTTGGGGGGAGGCAGCAGAGGGTCGAGAGGAATCTTGGGCTAGGGCAAGGCTGAAGAAAGGGGGGCTGCAGGGTCTGTGGGCTGGGGCACATTGAGAAGAGGCACTGGGAGCTTGGAGGAACCTGAGGCTGGAGACCCGCTTCGGGGGGCTCTGGTGAGGCACCTGCGGCCCACCCCCTCCACCACTGCCCCTGTGCTTGATGGGAGTCCACAGCTTGGAGGGGGCGGGCCGCCACACTGGCTGCCAGCGAGACAGGTCCACGGGCACGGAGAGTGAGCGGCAGTGCCTCTTGGATGGAGGGGCGGGGGTCACAGGGAGTTTCTCTGGGTCTGGGGACTCAGGGCTTAGGACTTCAGGGAGGGGTTGCTCCTGTAGGGAGCTTCCCCGGCTGGGTGGTCTGAGATGCAGGCTCAAGCCTGAGGGATGGTAGCTGAGGTTGAGGCTGTCCTGGAACTTGGCACAGGAACAGTGGGGCAGGCCCCTCCAGGAAGCACCTTCTGGAAAGCATTCATAATAAAAATAATATTAATGATAGCTAACTCTATCCAAGAGCTTACTATGTGCCACACACTATACTGAGCACTTTATGCAGGCTATCTCATTTCCTCTTCCCAAAAACCTCATGAGGTAGGTACTATTGTTATCTCCATTTCATACATGAGAGAAGTCCAGTAACTTGCCTAAAGTTGTACAGCAGTCAAATGACCACAGAAGGATTCAAATCTAAGGGACACCAAGGCCAGATCCCTTAACCGCTATGTTATACTGCTTCCATTATGAGAAACCACCTGAAATCTAAAATATACTTTCATGTACTACCTGCCACTCCCTCTGCAAGGTAAAATGAGTCAAGCAAAACAGACATGTGTATGTTTAGCTCTGCTCATCCCTCACCCCACTCCAGCCAGCCCTACTCTCCATCTCTGCCACTTGTGTCATGGATTGAACTATGTCCCCCCAAAAATGTGTGTATCAGTTTGGCTGGGCCATGATTCCCAGAATTGTGTGGTTGTCCTCCATTTTGTGATTGTAATTTTATGTCAAAGAGGATTAGGGTGGGACTGTAACACCATCTTTACCCAGGTCACATCCCTGATCCAATGTAAAGGGAGTTTCCCTGGGGTGTGGCCTGCACCACCTTTTATCTCTTAAGAGATAAAAAGAAAGGGAAGTAAGCAGAGAGTTGGGGGACCTCATACCATAAAGAAAGCAGTGCCGGGAGCAGGGCGCGTCCTTTGGACCGGGGTCCCTGCGAAGAGAAGCTCCTAGTCCGGGGGAACACCAAAGAGAAGAAGGCCAACAGAAAGAAAAAGCCTTCCCCTGGAGCTGATGCCCTGAATTTGGACTTGTAGCCTACTTTAACTGTGAGGAAATAAATTTCTCTTTGTTAAAGCCATCCACTTGTGGTATTTCTGTTGTAGCAGCACTGGATGACTAAGACAACTTGTCTACCCTGGGTTCTGAAAAGCAGGCCTAAGCTCTCCTTCCTTGACCTCTCTTCTTCCCATGTGTCAAAAGCACCAAGATGTAAGTAAGGTGCTGCCAGGAAGTAAGAAGTAATCAAGTGGGTAAGAGATCACTTTTTACTTCTAAGGACGGCAAATGGGGTAGGGAAAAGGCCTTTGATGGAGGAACCTATGCCTGGGAAGCCCTAAGACTTTGTGCTGCCCATGATCCTCTGTGTCTGGCCACCCACACACCCTGACTCCTTTCCCTTAGGCCTTCTCTTAAATCCAAATAGAATGGGGAGACCGAGGGATGGGAAGGGAAACTGACTAAAAGGAATGGTCCTCACTCTGCACTCTAACCAAAACTGTGACTTTTGAGAGACAGCTAACTAAGTGACAAAAGGCCTACTCCAACCTCCTTTGAATATCCAGCCCTGCTGGAATTTGCAGGGCTAGATATTTGGAGCAACTGACAAGTATTATGAAGTTAAGACTTGATGATGGAGAAAACTCATGCTTGATTTTATTTGGTCAATAGCTCTCCCCACTACTAACCTCCATGAGAGCCAGGACCATGTGTCTGCTGTGTACCTGTAACACAGTACCTGGCTCTCAGCAAGTATTTAATAAATAGGAGGCAGAGGTTGAATGGAGATGCTTTTGCCAACTCACTTCCCTTGCCAGGTATCCCAGAAAACAAAACGAGATGCAGAACAGCCTAGCAGCATGGATTAGAGATTTCTGGTGGTCTACTTCATCTACATGTCTCCATGATCATAGATCCTTTGAGCAAGTAATTCATAATCTGGGAATTTATACCTCAGATATATTTTCACATATATAAAATGACATATATACAAGGTTATTCACCAAAGTTTTATATGTCATAAAAGATTGGAAACAACCTAAATGAACATCAGTAGGAGAGTGGTTAAACAAACTGATACAGCCATACTATGCAATAATATGCAGCTATTAAAAAACAAGGAAACACTTAATGTACTCATATGGAAGATCTCCTAACTATATTAGTTAAGTGAAAAAAATAAGGTACAGAATAACATATATAGTATCCAACGTTTTGTGTTAGACAAAAAACTGGAGATAAAAATATACATTATATTGTTTTTATTTGTATAAAGAAACTCTGGCTGGATATTTAAGAAAAAAATAAAAGCTACTTTTAGGAAGATGATGGAAGCTGGGTGAATAGGGGACAAGAGTGGAAGGGAGACTTTTTTCTGTATAACCTTTTTGTTATTATTTAAAAAATTTTGAACCATGTGAGTGTATTGCCTCTTCAAAAAAAATTAGATTATGGAAGTCCCCACAAGGCTAGAGTAAGAGCAAACCAAACAGATAACTTCCATTCTGGAGCAGTAAAATAGAGACAAGTGCTAATCTTGGAAGGTGACCATTGCAACAAAGTTCTGCAAACAGGCTAGCTAGCCCTGGTCACTGGAAGTCAATGAAAGAAATATGTGAACGCAGGTGCACGCACGCACACACACACGATGCCTTACCAGACACAAGCTGGAAAGGGTTCCCACAGTTGGAGATGTCTGCATGATCAGGCAAAGGCTATAAGAGAAAGAATATCCATAGTCATTTGGGTTCAGGACACACTGACAGAGTTCCAGGAAGCCCTCTTCAGCTCATCACTGAATTTGGGGGCTGTAGGGATGTGAGGGACTCCTGTTCTCCTCCTCTTGTCTTCCCAAAGTTAGTCAGTAAAACAATACACATCTTCCAACATCTCAAACCCTTCTCCACCCAAGTTTTAGTGTCCCTTCTCTATCAGTGGAACAATCCCTGCCCCCTTCCTTTTGGGCCAGGTTTTGAGCCTTTAGTGGGCTCTTCCAGTAAAAGTACCATGATTCATACAGCACAGGACAAGGGTGAAGTGGTAGCAAAAACAGCCTCAGAAAAAGGAGGGGGGCGGGTCGTGGAGAAGCAGGAAGACTGGTCTTTTACCAGACTGATGCTGAAGCGTGTGCATTTCAGCTCATCCAGAGTCTGCTTCTGTAGCTGCTCAGTGATCAGGGTTATCATGATTCTCCCCAGGATTTGACTTGCACACTTTGGAGCAAATGATGGATGTCTTCCCTGTCGTTCTTCCAGACCTCACTCGTGAGCCGTCTTCTGCCACTGCAGCACCATTCTAGCACCATTGGGACTTCCCTCTCCAGTCATGCCTGCTGAGTCTGCCAATTACAGAGGGACCAGCCCCAAGTGACATTAGAGATGTACCTGGTCCAGAGATGGAAAATGCATGGCACATATACCACAGCACCCCTATGTGTCTGGCAGACACTATTAATTGATCACAGCTCTTTCCTGCTAAGCCTAAACACAGTCTCAGAACATAGTCTTAGAAACATTCTGAACTTGGCATTCCAGATATTCAATAAAATGAACTGGAGTTGACAAGCAAGTTGAAACCTATTTGCCATTCCTAACTTGGTTCATGCTCTGCTGAGTCTACTGAGAACCCCAGCACCACTCAGAAAACGGTTGAAAGGAAAGAGGAGGATGCCCAAATGGTTATTTTCATCCTGATTAACCCAATGTTTTCTTTATCTTCCAGTCAGAGTCAGAAGAGAACAGAAATATCCTTTTCCTAAACCATAGAAGAGAGGAG
Organism: Trichechus manatus latirostris; assembly: GCF_000243295.1. NCBI lineage: Eukaryota > Metazoa > Chordata > Mammalia > Sirenia > Trichechidae > Trichechus > Trichechus manatus. The sequence continues at coordinate 5,411,798 of NW_004444016.1, read as the reverse complement.
CGGTGATTGTAAGAATGACTTTCTGCTTTAGACTAATCAGAATAAACAGGATTTTATGTTCTGGAAACCCTGGTGTTGTAGTGGTTAAGAGTTTGGCTGCTAACCAACAGGTCAGCAGTTCGAATCCACCAGGCGCTCCTTGGAAACCCAATGGGGCAGTTCTACTCTGTCCTATAGGGTCGCTATGAGTCAGAATCAACTCCATGGCAACAGATTTGTTTTTTTTTTTTAGCCTGAGTGGTTGATGTATTATTGTTTTCCAACAGATACTGTGCATATTCTCTGGTAAAATGGAAAGAGAATAAAGAAATGCTATCAGGGTAATTCTCATTACATTTCAACTCTATAGGTATTAAAAACTACTCCTCTTTGACTTCATTCAACTAAGTTTTTAGCCTGATCAAACTCCAAGACCATGAATACAATTAACCAAGACTCTCTCAGGGTCAATTTCTGATAGAAGCAAACCAGCTCATCTGAGAACATGCTTCAGGACCACACAATTGCCTGAGGGGCCTTGCTCAAGGAAAACTAAGTGGTTAACCTAGAGTCACATGGTATTGTTCTGCCTGTTCCCAAAAATGACCAGCAGGCAGACAGCTCACCAGAGGGTGCAAACAGTATTTGCTAAGAGAGAGAACAAACAAAAAAACCCCGATTCCGACACATGGTGACCCTATAGGACAGAGTAAAACTGCCCCATACTGTTTCCAAGGAGCAGCCGGTGGATTCGAACTGTGACCTTTTGGTTAGCAGCAAAGCTCTTAAGCAGGGCTCCTAGAGAGAACAAAGGATCAAAAAATCTAAATCTTAATCCAGCTTCCTCTGATAGTTTTAGCAAGTCATTTAACCTTCCTTGGCCTCAGTTTACCCATATGTAAAACGGCCAGAAAAACCTTAATCTGTAGCAAGGAGGATATAACATGAAATGTGAAAAATGTACAAAAGCATACCATCTGGCCTGTACAAATCAGGAGTCCACATAGGCTACTATTTCTCTCCCCTCCAGTTTGTTACTCTACAAAGCCTCAGGATGTCAGAAGCAATGATATCATTAAGATGAAGAAGGTAATAGAGTCTATCTCTGGCTGGGTACCAACAGACGCTCTTCTGTGACCTTGGGGCAAATCACTCTCTTCTTTTGCAAAAAAGAGGGAATCATCTTTATTCCATTTCCACCTCAGAGGGAGGCCACAAGGAAGAGCAAAGGAATATATCTGAATGTACTTGAGAGTTCTTTGGAAAAAAGGTGCCAGAGAAGTCCATCATCATTACAGTTAACTATCGTTTTCATGCATAATTACTACCACTCTGAACAAAGTCCTAGCCTCCTGAAAGCTCCCTTTAGTTGCTTCCACTAAGTTGTTGTGGCAGAAGCTAATGCTTATACCATCTCTGCTTCTGGTTTCTTAATTCTGCCTCAAAGATCAACCAGAGAGGGAACCTAACTGGAGGCTTGTACCACAAAGACCCCAGGCCTCAGCATAACCAGCCATGAGGAGCAGGGAGTGAGAGGTTTTCATGAGGCATTTAGCCAAACAGCAAACTCCCAGACCTCTTTAGGATCAAGCGAAGAGAGTGATTTTGTGTTTTTCTGCATTGTAATTGTTGGGATGTGGCCACACACGGCGGTAATCGGAACAATGCAACTACCACCAGGCAACTGATACTCAGCCTGAGTTTCCTAAAACAGGCCAGGCTGAGAGGGGGAACAGAATGGAAGCCATAAGGAATCAAACCAGGACACAAAAGAAGGCAAACCAGCTCCGCGAGGGGCCTCCTCTTTCTCAGGCAGGCATTGAAAAAAGTCTAAGAAGCCCTCTCTTGGCCGCCTTCCTTCCCCTTCCATTTTGTATATCTGAGGAGTAGAGATAGCCTTGAACGTTCACCAAACAAGTTAAAACTTCTCAGCTTAACAACCGGCACAGGGATCAGCTTTTCACTGAGCAGCAGGCCTGTAGGCGCTCCCCACAACCCCACCAGGCCCAACTCTCAGTCCAGGCTTTCCCTCCTCCACCAGCCCCCTAAAATAAAGATCGGACCCCCACCTCATCTCCCATACATGGCAATAACCCCTGACACTAGGGCCTCAGGGATGCTGAGGTTGTGCTGAAACCTGGAAAACCTAACATTAAGTCAAGTCAAGGGGGAGGAGAATCACATATCCCCTGGGGACCTTGCCCCCAGGTCCCAGCCCTACACCTCTGGGAGAGACTAAAGAAAAACATGAGAGGCAGGGAGGTGCAGGCACAGGTAAGAGGGGACCTGACTGCTCTTCCTCCATACGGCTCTGATGGGGAAAGGGGTGACAAGTGGGGCGAATCCCTCCCCCAACCCCGATGAAGAAGCAAAAGCCTAGGCCCCCTCCAGTCTTCAACCTCTCCCTTTGCTGCCCTGCCTGCCCCCGCGGGGTGGGGCATAGGGCGTCCGCTGGCCCCTTGCAGGGGGCGGGGGGCGCCAGGGCTCGCTCAAGGGGGCTGTCGTTCGCCTCTTCCCACTCAGCTTCCATCATCTGGCCGCAGGAAGCGTACTTAGGACGCAGGGGATGGAGAGGGTCTGGGACTTAGCACTCCGCCACCCCCTCCCCCACCGGGTCCCGTGCTCTCCCCGGGAAGGCGGCCTTTGAGGCCGGGCCGCGCGGGCGGCCGGGTTGGGGGAGGGGAAAAAGAGAAGGAGGAGAAACGGCCGAGGTGCCCGCCCCAAGGCCCCAGCACCACCAGCCTTCTGCCACCTACCGCGGCTCCTCCAGCTCCCAGGGCCGCGGCCGAAGCAGCTCTGAGCGCTCCGTTCGCCCCCACGGTGCCCTTAAAAGGCGCCGGCGCGAACCAACGGGCCCCTGAGGAGAGTGGGAGAATCGCACCGGTTCGAAGAAACCTGCTGAACCGCCCGCGGGGGCCTGAGCTTCGCGTCCTTTCTCTCTCAAAGTCTTTCTCGGATAGCGCTGTCAGGAAGGAGCCTGAGGCTTTGATTTAGGGATGGGGATGGTTTCCTCCCTATTGAGCAACCCCCCCCCAAAATATTGCAGAAGGTGGACATGCCCAGTTTGTGGTATATCTTGAAACCCGCGGGGGAAGCGGTGCCCGACGAAGGTAAACAAAGCCATCGCCCCCGCCCTCTATTCCTGTGTCGGCCCAAATGCAGCTTTCCACTTAGTTCGGACCACGTAATAGCATTAGCCAAGGCGCCTCTCACCTATTCCCGCCCTACACCGCCGCCTCTGTAAAGAAATCCCCCTTCCCGCTGCAGAGGACCGATCCCCGGCGTGAAGTCTGCTGGGAAGTGTAGTCCAAGCGCCGATTAGGGCCTGCTTTGAGTCCCTGGAGCCCGTCTTTTAGCTGCTGGATCGGCTCGAACCTTATAAACCCAGGATTTACAACGGTTGCGGGGCCGTTACCACTTGGTTCTGTAATTAGCCTTCACCCAGAACACTTCGTAAAGCTGAGGAGGGCCCAGGGCTGTTCACTCTTTCTCTTCCCTCTACCCGCCCCCCATCAGGATGAGGTAATGGGATTGTGATTATGACATCATAGGCGGTTCAGTTGCTTGCGGGGGTGGGGGGTGTGGAGGGGTACAGTGGTTACATCTGGACCACTTTTTTTTAAGACAGAGATGGAGGGAGGGAGGAAACAGGGAGAAGGGGAAAAGATGTTGACAGTGCTATTTACTTTTGAGGATGAGGAAAACCCTCTTTTATTTAAGTCTCTACCACTACCACCTCCCACCTCAGCCAGCTGAAGTTTAAAACCTTTTAAAAGAGACTGAATGTAGTAGTAGGTGAAGAGGTTGCGGGAACAGTTAGATGGTTTCTGGCTTTTATGTAAATTTGAGTTTCAGCTAGCATCAAAGATGGTTCAGAGAGGCAGGCAAACAGATGGAAAAAGGAGAGGTTTTAAACAATGCTGTCCTGTTGTGATCTCTTTGTAGGGTGGAGTTGTAGATTTCTTTTTTAATTGATTGGAAAGTGGTAGTAATGCAAGTAATCTTCACTATTACACTTAACAACAATTCCCCTGAAAGACGTCTGTTTTCTCTAAATATTTTGTGCCTCACTCAAGTGTGGGGCAGGTAAATAGCTGTGATCAGCTAGAAAGTAGTCAGTATGGGGATCTTCCTCACTGAGCCAGGGAAGGGAGGAGGCGGAGCCGCCAAGTCAGCAAACTGAAAAAGAAGAGTAGAGGAAAAGTGAGGTACTTATAAGAAAGTGGGAGGGGGATTTACCTTGCACTGCACATTTCCCCTTGGTGAAAAAGAAGCAGAGGCAGGGACCATGAAGCATAGGAGACACTGTTTTCAATAATGGCTTGTGAAGCAGTTATGTGCCAGGCACTGTGCTATATAATTTAAATATGTATTTTCATTTTTGCTTACAATCACCAAATGAGACAAAAATAGTCTCCTTATTTGACAGATGAAACAGCCCAAGAGGTTAAGTGAGTGCCCAAGTGTTGGGCAAAGATAGTATTAAAAACCAGTTTTGAGACTCTGTTATGTAAAGCACTAGGCTATATCCCCCCAACATTTTTAAAAATTATCAGCCATCCTTATAAAAGTTAAATGATGGAGTAAAAGAAGTTAAATTAGCATTGGCTAACTTGCAAAACATTGAAAGAAATTGAGACATTAAAAAAACAAAACAAAACAACTGTGCATCAGATTTCAGGCCTCAAAGGAAGGTTATACCCTCCCTTTCATCAAGTGTAAAATAGCACCCAGTGTAGCCCAAAGCCCCATCTCCATTACTTATAGTTAAATCTCCTTCGTGTTAGGTGCCATTGAGTTGATTTTGATTCATAGTGACCCCATGTGACAGAATAGAAATGCCCCATAGGGTTTCCAAGCCTCTAATCTTTGTGGAAGCAGACTTTCCCATGGAGCCACTGGGTGGGTTTGAACAGCCAACCTGTCGGTTAGCAGCCAAGTGCTTAACCATTGTGCCACCAGGGCTCCTGCTAAATCTCCTTATACCCTCCTCTTAGTTCTCAAGTTTTTAAGTCGTGTCCTATTATTTTTTTCCTGCTGCTTCCTTTTGTTCTTGGGATGCTACCTTGAACTCCATCCTAATTGTGCCCTTATGGGCTAGACCCCATTCTGACCCTGCTCTAATGGCTTTCAGCAGAGGATACTACCTGGTCTCCATTCAGATTCTCTGAGGGTTCCAGGGCCTGGAGCCAGTCATCCAGTAGATTATCCAAAGGGGTGGAGTCCATTGGCTCTAAGAGACTCTCCATTCCCTGCCTAGGAAGGCAGCAAAGTCAGACCCTCCCTTTTCACACAATGAAAGATAAACCTCTGCAAAGTGGGGAGGAGTGGGGCTCAGCCCAACACTCACTGAAGGAACCAGAAATAGTGAGCACACCCCATACCAGCCCTGCCCTGCAGGGGCTGGCTGGGTGGGTCCCAGGAAGGCAGTGCTCTTCTCCACTGCCTAATCTGGGCATCCCAGGAGCGACAGCTGTACTGTACTTCCTGTACTTGTTTGGCATTTGAGGGTGAAGCCCTGCCTGTTGCTGTGCCCTGGCAACAACGAATTTCGGTCAGGCTGAGGTCAGTGAGGCATAGCTCACTACTTATCACAATGAATCAGGAGCCTAGTTAGAAATTCCCTGAGAATGGGTAAGTTCAGTGCCCTCAATCAAATAGAAAAATGTAGGTCTTCAGATTAAACACCAAACTTTCAGCCTCCCTAATAGCCTTTCTTCTGGAATGGGTAAATTAGATATATTCTTGGAAATCAAGATAGACATAAAAGACAATATTTGACTTCCCTTTAAAATAAATTCTCCTTTTCATGCATTTAATTTATATGAGTGCGTGTAAACTTACATGTAATTAGGCAAGTATGTTGCAATTACCAAGTCAAGGGGAGGCATAAGGAAATGATGGTAAAAATGGTTAGAAGGAAAACCACCTCATTAGGAAAACACAGAGCTTTAAAAAGTCATATGGCAGGGTAGGTAGGAGAGGAAAATAGGGGATATTGCTTAAGTGATACAGAATTTTTGTTAAGGGTGATAAAAAAATTGGAAACATAATAGTGCCTGTTGCAAAACGTGAATGTAATTAATGTCACTGAATTGCACACAGAAAATTGTTGAAATATTTTATTATATATTTCACCACAATTTTTTTTAAAAAGTCATATGGGCCAAGTATGTTCCACTTGAAAAAAAAATCTTGGAAACATTAGGGCTAAATTGCAGGAAACAGTAATTCTGCAACTTTGTGAGAACATTCAAAACACTCAGATCTTTCTGTCCCCTGATATTGAACCAAAACAACTTGGTTGACCCTTGCTGTGACCACCCCACAACTGCACTCACTTGGGGACCTGCTGCAGAAAGCACTGGTAGCCAGGCGTGTGCTTGCCATAATCTATCTGCTTTTGCCGCCGCTGAAGGACAACATCATTTGTCTCTACCTCCCACCTGTGGGGAAGTACAGTGCCCCACAAAGTGTGATTATAGTCATCAAAGCAGAACCAACTCATCCCATACTCTTAATTCCCAGCCTGATTTTCAAACTCACCTGGCATGGAATGACTGTGCTGACTCCCACACTCACCATCTCTATCCTAGAAGACAGACTCCTCATGTATCTCCTTTCTGGAGAAGCAGATTCTACAGATGAAGGGAGTGTTAAGGTAAAAATCAGCTGACTACAATGCTTCTCAGCCACCACCACCACCACCAAGATCCTGACACTAGATAAAAGTAGTATTTCTGACTTAACTGTTTCTCAAAGATAAAGGTTGCCATTTCTGACTTAATGTTTCTCCATGTGTGGTCTGCAAACCATCTGCATTGGTGGCACCTGGGGCCTTGATCATTCCTGGGCCCTATTCTAGGCATATTGAATCAGTATTTGGGGCTCTTGGATTTTCAATAGCTTCCAAGGTTATTTTAAAATTTTTTTATTATGGAAAATTTCAAATAATACACAGTAGTAAAGAGAATAGCTTAATTCAATGGGGCAGTTCAAATCCACCAGCCACTCACTGGAAACCGTATGGGGCAGTTCTGTTCTGTCCTATAGGGTCACTATGAGTCGGAATCAACTCAGTGGCAATGGTATTTTATTTGTTGTGTGCTACTCTAAGTATGATAGTCCTAGGCTTAGCTGCATCAGCATCACCTAAGAGCTTGTTACAGAAAAAAAAAACCCACCAAACTCATTGCCATCAAGTCGATTCCAACTCACAGAGACCCTCTGGGACAGGGTAGAATGGCCCCATAGGATTTCCAAGGGGTTCCTGGTGGATTCCAACTGCTGACCTTTTGGTTAGCAGCCAAACTCTTAACCACTACACCAACAGGGTTTCCATAAGAGCTTGTTGGCAGTGCAGAATCTTGGGTCTCAGTCCAGACTTAGTGAGTCAGAATCTGCATTTTAACAACATCCCCAGGTGGTTAGAAAACACATTAAACTTTGACAAGTACTAATATAATGGGCTTTTCCCTACTCCATTATTTAAAAGCAAACCCCCCGAATTATGAATAATTTAGTATCACCTGTTGTTGTGTGCCAGTGGATTCCAACTCCAAGTAACCGTATATGACAAAACAGAACTGCCCCATAGGGTTTCCTAGGCTGAAATCTTCAGGAAGCAGACAGCTTAAAGATTTAGGTTCAAACCCTTGACCTCCCGATTAGCAGCCAGGCGCTTAACCATTGTGCCACCAAGGCTCCTTTAAAATCACTTAGTCAAGACAAATTTCCATAACAAAAATTGGAATCCTTTGAACTGTGATAAGGACTATGCCAAGAAATTATTCAACTCCCCTATTTTCCCTGCAAAGGAATTTCCCTTTACCTTGCATAACCTAACGTCTCAGAGATACCCCTAAAAAGGGTCACCGAAGTTCTTGGAAGGGGCTGACGCCGCTCTGCGTAAACACACACACCTGTCTCTTCCCAACACCTGCTACGCCAGCGGCAAATGCTCCATCTCCAGCGGAAAGCTAGCAAAACTAGGAGGGAAAGGTTCACGTAACAGCACGAGAAAGAAGCAAGAGAAAAGAAACGCTCCCAAAACCCTCCCACCTAAACTATAGTCTTCAGGTATTAGTCTAGCGAGTGGTCGCAATTTAAATCTCCCGGGGTTGGTGAGGCTGAGGGAGGGGAGAGCTCAGGAAGGGTGTGGCGGCGATTGGCCAAAGGGAGAGCCAATGGTGCGCCAGGCTCCCAGTGGGGCGGGGCTTACCTAGCCGCTTGCCAAACTCTGGTGGGCCAATCGCCACCCTGCTCTGACCCCGGGGCGGGGCAAATATTGCTGTTCCAGCGCAAGCTCACACCCAGAGGTGATGTAAGAGTCAAACGATTGGCCGAGGGTATCTTGGCGGGCGCACGGAGATTGGCTGAAGCAGTTTAGAGGCAAACGTGGATAGGGTATTGGGAGGGCGGAAGGTTTGAATGGTCAAGGCCTGCGGCTGTTGGTATTCCTGCACTGAGGTTGTAACTTCCACTCTGCGGAGAGAAGCTGCAAAGCCCGACCCCGGCCTACCCTGGCGAGGAGCAAAATAGTAGTCTGGTTAATTGCCTCGTTTCCCCAGATTGTTCTTTTCTTTAATTTCTGTTCGAGGCTTCGCCTGTATCTGATCTGTTCCTCATGAAGACAACGCTGAGAACTCAAACCTGAACTAGGTCCGGAGCCATCTACGCTACGGAGTCACGGAGGCCCAATTTTCTCCTCCGGGTTAAGCCAGGGCCCCGCAAACGTAAGGCCGGAGGACGTGATAGGCATTATCGGGAATTAGGAGACCTGAGTTCCCGTCAGGACTCGCGAGCTGTATGGCCTGGAACAAATCAAAAGCTCTCTTCATTCCATTTTTAAAGCCTTGAGTCGCCTCTTGGTAAGTTAGGCTCCACCAAAAAGATCACTGTTTGGGGATGCCCCCCCTCCAATACTGATTTGCTTGACTGCTGCTGGAAAGGGTGGGGGAGGTTGTAGTGAAAGCTGTGGTTTATCAGTGATGCACCTGTATACATGACCTTCTCCTCTTATATTGGTTTTATTTTTTCTTGATGAGAACTTGGAGACCATGTCTGCAAATCTCTTCTCATCCACAAGAGAGGAGGGAAGCACTGGCTCGGGGCCCAGTTTTAGATTCAGTCAGAGGAAGAGGTTAAACCTGCTGCTGGAGAGAGAGGCTTCCTTTACCACCTGTCCAGATCTCCCTAGAACTCCGGTGGACAAACTCCTGGGTGACTCTGGAAACCTAAGCATTTTGTCTAGGTAAATCCACTTTTATTTTTACACCTAATTTCCTTTGCTTCTCTAAATAGTTTGTTGTTGTTTGTTTATAAATTATCCTGGCCCTAAGAAAAGAGTCTAAGTCTCATCTCGGCCCTTGACTAACTGTGACCCTTTTTGAGTCTCAGGCTTTTTTTCTGTGATCTGGGAATATTAATCTCTTCCTGTTTTATCAGGATCGTGTGAGAATCTAATGACGTGATGTCTGAGGAAAGTCTTTGCACACTTTATTATTAGTGTTATTGTACTTGCACTTGGAGCCCTGGTGGCGCACTGGTTAAGAGTTCAGCTGCTAACCAAAAGGCAGTTCGAATCCACCAGCCACGGCTTAGAAACCCTATGGGGCAGTTCTACTCTGTCGTATAGAGTCATTGCGTCAGAATCGACTCAAGGGCAATGTGGGTGTGTGTGTGTGTACTTGTACTTTAAATTCTGGTCATGTCATGTCCTCATGCCTCAACTAGCGAACAAAATTGGAGATTTATAGAGCTGACAAGTACTAGAGAATCTAGGGAGGAGGACTCAAGTCTGTGTCCTCATGATGTCAGGGGAGAGGACATAGGATCAAGACCTGTGGGTCAATAAACTTTGGGCCTCAATTAAAAAAAAATTATCCTGTCTCAATAAGTTGGTGAGGAAAAAATGAGGTACAGGTTATTGGAGTAAAGAAAAGGTGAAACATTTTTCTCAGCCTAGTTGTTCCATTATCACCAAACCAAAAAAACCCATTGCCATACTAACGGACCACAACTACCACAGCCTCCACCAGGCTGAGTCCAGAACAACTAGATGGTGCCTGGCTACCACCACCGACCGCTCTGACAGGGATCACAATACAGGGTCCTGGACAGAGCGGGAGAAAAATGTAGAACAAAATTCAATCTCACAAAAAAAGACCAGACTTACTGTTCTGACAGAGACTGGAGAAACCCTGACAGTATGGCCCCTGGGCACCCTTTTAACTCAGTCCTGAAGTTCACCTTTCACCCAGAGATTTTTGAGGAGAATGATTAGACATGCCTTTAAAACAAACAATAACACATGTGAGGGGCATGCTTCGTAGTTCAACCATGTATATGAGACTCAATGGGCACACCAGCCCAAAAGCAAAGACTGAGAAGGCAGGAAGGGACAGGAAAACTGGATGAATGGAAATGGGGAACCTAGGGCGGAGAAGTGGAGAGTGTTGACACATCGTGGGGCTCGCAACCAATGTTACAAAACAATTTGTGTATTAATTGTTTAATGAGAAACTAATTTGCTCTGTAAATTTTCACCTAAAGCACAATAGAAAAAAAAAAAAAACCGTTGCTGTCAAGTTGATTCCAACTCAAACTGACCCTCTAGGACAGAGTAGAACTGCCCCATAGGGTTTCCAAGGCTGTAATCTTTATAGAAGCAGACGGTCTCCTGCAGATTGGCTGGTGGGTTTGAACCACTGACCTTTCAGTTCTCAGCCGAGAGCTTAACACTGCACCACCAGGGCTTCTTTTTCCATTATTAGTCTAAAATGTTTCTGAAAAAGTTACTAGATTTATTTGGGCACTGTTCAGATTTTGTGATAGTTATTGAGGAGTGTTGCAAATGAGGATGATATGCTTTTTCCCTTTAAGGATATTAGAACCTAATGGGAATTTTGATGTTCTATTATGTCTTGACAGAGGAACCCCAAAACGTTGCCTTGATCTTTCAAATCTTAGCAGTGGGGAGATGTCTGCCACTCAGTTTGCCACTTCCTCAGACCTTGATGAAACCGGTACGGAGAAGGGAAATAACAGCTGTAATGGCCTCAATGGGAAGAATAACATAAGGGAGAGGACAGGCTAGTAGGATAGAGATGGAAGGTGGTGAAAGTATGTAGGGAGCCTTGAAGTAGGAATTGTGTGGGTAACTGGAGGAGGATTTTTGAGGGGAATGATTAAGCCAGTAGGAAGAGAAAGCTAATAACATTAATAGGAATCACTGCATTTGAAAAAGCTATACAGGAAGGAATATTTTGTTGACTGATTGGTGGGAATGAAAGTATAGTAGTTAAGATATGAGAAGTTTTGTGCCCTAGTCTAATCTCAGCAGAGGCAAAGAAACCAACGTAAATTAAATACTTTGTCAACTAAGATTTATGTGTTTTTATAGGTCTGTGCCCAGAAAGGAGTATGTTTCATTAGTCAACCATCCTAGTACTTATTTTAATCTCAGATTTTCTAAATGATAAGCTTTATTTTCTACTCCATAGTATATTGCTTCTCAGCACTTTTTTTTCAGTGACATAATGTAAATTATTTAGTTTCCATGAATATTGGTACTTATGGGGAGGCTATGTGTTTAAAAGATTAGCTTTTGAAAATAATACAGTTTACTGGTAATGGGAAAATCAGAAGGAAAGACAGGGTGCATGGACAAGAATAACTCCTCTTACTGATTCTTTGTATCTGATTGCAGGTCATTTGGATTCTTCAGGACCTCAGGAAATACAGATAGCTGGGATGTAAGTTCTTTTGCCAAATTAACCCCATGCTCAAGCCTTTCAGCACTGGCTATGGGGATCTTATCCTATGCAGATGCTGCAGAATACAGAACATTTTACTTTGGGTATAAGTGGGGCTTCGAGGCCTAAATCCTTCCCTTGAAAAGCTTTTAAGTTTCCCAGACCTAAATGTTGTTGTAAAGTGCCGTGGAGTCAGTTCCGACTCATAGTGACCCTATGTACAACAGATCTAAAGGTTGCCTAGTCCTGTGCCATCCTTACAATCGTTACTATGTTTGAGCCCATTGTTGCAGTCACTGTGTCAATCCATCTCGTTGAGGGTCTTCATCTTTTTCGCTCACCCTCTACTTTACTAAGCATGATGTCCTTCTCTGAGGATTTGTCCCTCCTGATAACATGTCCAAAGTACGTGAGATGAAGTTTCCCTATCCTTGCTTCTAAGGAGCATTCTGGCTGTACTTCTTGCAAGACAGATTTATTCGTTCTTCTGGCGGTCTATGGTATATTCAGTATTCTTCGCTACACCATAATTCAAATGCATCAATTATTCTTCGGTCTTCCTTATTCTTTGTCCAGTGATTGAAAATACTAAAGCTTGCCTTAGTCCTCAAAGTCACATCTTTGCTTTTGAACACTTTAGAGAGGTCTTTTGCAGCAGATTTGCCCAAGCAATATGTCGTTTGATTTTTTGACTGCTGCATCCAGGGGCGTTGATTGTGGATCTAAGTAAAATGAAATCCTTGACAACTTCAGTCTTTTTTGTTTATCATGATGTTGCTTATTGGTCCAGTTGTGAGGATTTTTGTGTTCTTTATGTTGACATGTAATCCATATGGAAGGCTGTAGTCTTTGATCTTCATCAGTAAGTGCTTCAGGTCCTCTTCACTTTCAGCAAGCAAGGTTGTGCCATCAGCATATTGCAGGTTGTTAATGAGTCTTCCTCCAATCCTGATGCAGCGTTCTTCGTGTAGTCCAGCCTCTCTGATTATTTGCTCAGCATACAGATTGAATAAATACGGTGAAAAGATACAACCCTGACACACACCTTTCCTGATCTTAATCCCCTTGTTCTGTTGGAGCCACTGCCTCTTGGTCTATGTACAGGTTCCATATGATCACAATTAAGTGCTCTGGAATTCCCATTCTTCGCAATGTTATCCACAATTTGTTATGATTGACACAGTTGAATGCCTTTGCATAGTCAATAAAACACAGGCAAACGTCTTTCTGGTATTCTCTGCTTTCAGCCAGGATCCATCTGACATCAGGTATGCTATCCCTGGTTCCGTGTCCTCTTCTGAATCTGGCTTGAATTTCTGGCAGTTCCGTGTCAGTGTACTGCTACAGCCGCTTTTGAATGATCTTCAGCAAAAACGTGTAATATTAATGATATTGTTTGATAATTTCCGCATTTGGTTGGATCCCCTTTTTTGGGAATAGGCATAAATGTGGATCTCTTCTAGTCCATTGGCCAGGTCACTGTCTTCCAAGTTTCTTGGCATAGGTGAGTGATCACTTCCAACCTTGCTTCCATTTGTTGAAACATCTCAACTGGTATTCTGTCAATTCCTGTAGCTTGTTTTTCACCAGTGTTTTCAATGCAGCTTGGACTTCTTCCTTCAATACCATTGGTTCTTGATCATATGCTACCTCCTGAAATGGTTAAATGTCGAACAGTTTTTTTTGGTACAGTGACTCTGTATTCCTTCAATCTTTTGATGCTTCCTGTGTCATTCACTATTTTGCCCATAGAACGCTTCGGTATTGCAACTTGAAGCTTGAATTTTTTTCTTCAGTTCCTTCAGCTTGAGAAATGCCGAGTGTTGTTCCCTTTTGGTTTTCTAACTCCAAGTCTTTGCATATTTCATACTTTGTCTTCTTAAGCTGCCCTTTGAAATATCCTGTTCAGCTCTTTTACTTCATCATTTTTTCCATTCACTTTAGTTACTCTCTGTTCAAGATGTCTCTTTGGACATCTGTTTTGGTCTTGTCTTTCTTTCCTGTATTTTTAATGACCTTTTGCTTTCTTCATGTATGATGTCCTTGATGGCATCCCACAACTCATCTGATCTTCTGTCATTAGTGTTCAGCATGTCAAATCTATTCTTGAGATGGTCTCTAAATTCAAGTGGGATATACTCAAGGTCATACTTTGACTCTCATGGACTTATTTTCATTTTCTTCAGCTTCAACTTGAACTGAGCAATTGATAGTCTGTCTGTTCCTCAGTCAGTCCCTGGCCTTGTTCTGACTGATGATATTGAGCTTCTTCATTATCTCTTTTCACAGAGGTAGTCAGTTTGAGTCATGTGTATTCCATTTGGTGAGGTCCACAAGTATAGTCACCATTTGTGTTGTGGAAAAAAGGTATTTCTAATGAATAGGTCGTTGGTCTTACAAAATTCTATCATGAGATCTCCAGTGTCATTTCTGTCACCAAGGCCATCTTTTTCAACTACTGATCGTTCTTCTGTTTCCAGCTTTCATGTTCCAGTTACCACTAATTATCAATGCATCCTGATTGCATGTTTGATCAATTTCAGACTACAGTGGTTGGTGCATAAATTTGAATAATAGTCGTATTAACTGGTCTTCCTTGTAGGCCTATGGATATTATCCTATCACTGACAGTGTTGTACTTTAGGAAAGATCTTGAAATGTTCTTTTTGACAATAAATGTGATGCCATTCCTCTTTATCATTCCTGGCATAGTAGATCATGTGATTGTCCAATTCAAAATGGCCAATAGCAGTCCATTTCAGCTCACTAATGCCTAGGATATTGATCTTCAATCATTCCATTTCATTTTTGACGACTTCCAATTTTTCTAGATTCATACTTCGTACCTTCCATGTTCTGATTATTAAGGGATGTTTGCAGCTGTTTCTTCTCATTTTGAGTCATGCCATATCAGCAAATTAAGGTCCCAAAAGCTTTACTCCATCCACATCATTAAGGTCAACTCTACTTTGAGAAGGCATCTTCCCCAGTTGTATTTTGGGTGCCTTCCAACCTGAGGGGTTCATCTTCCGGCAGTGTATCAGACAGTGTTCTGCTGCTATTCATCAAGTTTTCACTGGCCAATTTTTTAGAAGTAGATCGCCAGGTCCTTCTTCCTAGTCTGTCTTAGTCTGGAAGCTCCACTGAAACCTGCCCACCATGGGTGACCTTGCTGGTATTTGAAATACCGGTGGGATAGTTTCCAGCATCACAGCAAGAAGGAAGCCACCATAGTAGGACAAACTGACAGATGAATGGTGGAGACCTAAATAGTATTGTGACAATGAAGGCTATTCATTTTAACTGTTACATACAATCAGTGTTATCTTTAAAAATAAAGGAAAATGGTATATTGTGCTTAAATGGAGGCTTTTACTTGCATGTTAGATATGCTATATTTTAGTGGTTAAGAGTGCAGGTTCTGGAGTGAGAATATGTATTCCAGTGACTTACTACTTTATTTGCTGAGACTTGGACAGGTGTCTTAACTTCATTGGACCTCAGTTTATTTGTAACATGGAGATAGTGATAGCACTTTTCTCATAAACAGTTACTGTAAGGATTAAATGAAAATGTGTATCTAGCACATACCAAGCATTTTATACTGTTTACTATTATTACTGTTATGGATTCTTTCTTGGAAATCTTAAAATATTCAGTCAGGGAATACTTAAGGAATATAAATTAATTTTAATTCAGCCCTTCTTAAACTTAAGGTAGGTTTTCCACTTGGCTGTTTTAAACTTTTTGGAATTTTGTGCTTTGGTGCTTAGGTGAATTAGATGCTACTTTAGTGCACTGGGGCAGGCTTTCCATAACATGTAAAAATTTCACTTTATATCACTTTCATTTTCTTTGAATTGCTTAAAATGTCATAACTCATGTAGACAAATGAAAGTCTTAAGAACTCAGGTAAATCCTGGAAGCCCCCTTATAGAAATCTGTAAGAAATATATATTAACCATCAATAGTTAATATTGGAAAAGTTAGTAAATAACAATGACTATGTCTGTATAAGATGAGGACACACTCATTCATCTTTGATGCTTATCTGCATATATGATTATGCAAGTGAAATAAGGGACCTTGTTGTGGATTGAATTGTGTCCCCCAAAAATATGTGTTGTAAATCCTAACCCCTGTACCTGTGGTTATAATCCTATTTGGGAATGGATTTTCTTTGATATAATAATTAGACAGTATTAGTGTAGGATGTGTTTTAAGTCAATTTTGAGATATAAAAGGGCAGATTAGGCATAGAGAAGCAAGCAGAGATGGGGGAAGATAGATACCATACCACATGATGATCACCAGAGGAACCAGGGAAGAAAGACCTTCCCCCAGAGCTGACAGAGAAAGCCTCTCCCTAGAGCCAGTGCAAAGTTCAGACTTCTAGCCTTCTAAACTATGAGAGAATACATTTCTGTTTGTTAAAGTGACCCACTTGGGGTACTTCTGTTATAGCAGCACTGGGTAACTAAGACAGGCCTTATTCCCAGGATGTCACTTAACATCTTGATATTTACCACAGAGAATCCCCTATTTATTGGTATTGGAAGAGATATATCAACTAGGTATAGGGCTTCTACAAAGGAAGAAGGGAAACGTTGGGATGCTCTAAGCTACTGAAGAATAACTGAACAATATTTGAGGTTTAGCTGATTGGCAATTTCTTTTGATCTGCAGGAATAATCATCAGCATCTTATAAAAGCCCACCCAGTGAGTAGCCCCTCTTTCTTGGGTTTGGGTTTGTTTCTTGGGTGGGAGGCAGAGGGTTTCTAACTCACCTGTGGCTCAAAGATGCTAGATATGCTCAGAAAACTCTCTTATAGGCACAACTGCTGTGCAGCACTCCAAATTCTTTGGACCATGGCCACAGAAGGAAAAATGCAATGTTCCATTCATCTGCAAATAAAGAAAATGTAAGTGATTAATGGATAACTAGATACATTAGCAGTTTTCTTCCTTTGAGTGGAACAACACGTCTGTATCATTAGGAGACATCTGTTGTTGTTAGTTGCCATTGCGTTGATTGCTATTCATGTCGACCCCGTGTGTGCAGAGCAGAACTGCTCCATAGCATTTTCAAGGCTGTGACCTTTCAGAAGCAGATTGCCAGGCCAAGGGCCCTCTGGGTGGGTTCAAACCACCAACCTTTTGGCTAGTAGTCGAGCACCTAACTGTTTGTGTGTGCCATCCCGGGGACTCCTTATTACAGAGCTGTTTATATCTCTGCATACTAGACAAGCAAACAGCATTGCTATAGGAAAAAAATAATTTTGTTTTTTCTCTTTAAGCTTTGACCTTAGGACAGAACCTAACTCCAAGTCCTCCATAGCAAGTCATCATTAATACTCGTACTCAGTTGATCATTTTGAGGACAAAATCTCTGTTTCAGTAGTATAAGGGATTTAGGAGGTTTTTTGTTGTTGTTGTTTTTGCGCAGTGGTTAACAGAAAGGGAAATTATATGTGCATGATTTGTTCGTAGATTCCTTGCATGGCGTCCCGTATAAATCTAGATTTCTTAGTTTCTTCTTATTTCCCCCTAGTCTAACTTCTTAGGCCCTGTTCTGAAAAAACCATGGTCCTTTTTTTTGTCTAAGCCTCAGGCCATCTTTCAGTTCCAAATTGAAACTGGCCTCTCCAGAGCCACCTAATCACTAAGATAATGCTCTAACTAATCCCTGCAACTAATCTCCTTTTCTAGGCGTCTTTTTCTTTTCCCTGCCCCAGTCCCCGTCCCAGGTTGGTATCCATAAAAGATTGATGTTCTTTTCTCATGTTGACTAAGATATGCCAGTGTTTTTGACTGTTCTAATCGTTTTTTCTTTAGATTTAATACTGCCCTTTTAATCACCCTTTATGATTAGATTTCTTAATCTCACCATCCCCTCCCCAGCCAGGCTCCCCTTCTTTTCTGATTCTTTTGTTTGTGATCATAAAATTAACATCCTGCAAAGCAAATCTACATATCTTACATAAAATCCAAACCATAATTTGTATCTTCAGGATATGGGGTCAACTTGATTACCTTCCATATGTTTCATGATGGTTATTCATGGCTTAATCAGATGAAATGTTTTTGGCAGGGCCTATTAACCTCTTTTTCTCCAGCCAGTATAGTTTTTATTTTAGGAAAACAATACTTTGAAGCCCTTGGTGTGGTTGGCACTCAGGAACCTAAGGTTTCAAAAGAGACCAAGGGGGCCTTATCTGTCTCCCCTTTCTTTGCTGGTGAGTCACTGAACATTATCATTAAGGGTCAACTGAAGATGAATGGCAGATCTGGATTTATGACCTTTTAACTTACCTTAGCTGACTTGGGTGAGAAAAGGGGTTGGAGAAGTAAACTTTTAGCAGGGAAAAGGGGGAAGCATGTGTTTTCTTATCATTTTCTTTGTTTAAACTTAAAGTGGAGAAAAAATTCTTAGACTTTTTTTCCCGGTGTACTTAATTCTTTAAGTGTTTGTCCCCCTGATTTTAAAAGTACTGTATGCCTATTTGGAGCCCTGGTGGCACAGTGCTTAAGTGCTATGGGTGCTAACCAAAATGTTGGCAGTTTGAATCCACCAGCGCTCCTTGAAAACCCTATGCAGTTCTGTTCTGTCCTGTAGTGTCACTATGAGTCAGAATTGACTCGACGGCAACAGGTTTGGTTGTTTTTTTTTTTCATATACCTATTGTGAAAATGTTAAATGAACAACAAAAAAGCCATGCACACACAAAAGTATAAAAAGGAAAATAATTACATTTAGACAAAAACCACTGTAAGATTTTATCTCATTTTTTTTCAGTTTTATAATTTTCATCTTTACATACATACAATTTTATATCCTGATTTTTTTTTTACGTAAATATTAAAAACTCTTGGTAAATACTTTTAATGGATGCTTTTATTCTGATGAATGGACCATAATTTGCATAAGCTTTTCCCTATTGTTAGACACCACTTAGTGGTATCCAAAGTTTGCTTTTATAAATAATACCATGATACACATTCTTGAGCATAAATCTGCCTACATTTTAGATTCTTTTTCTTTAGGATTGGTAGCAAACATAATTTCTGGGTGAAAGGGTATAGATATTTTAAAGAATTTTGATACACATCATCAAATTGCTTTCTCCAAAAGTTATAATAATTTACATTCTGATGACCATTCCATAGCTCGTGGGATGGAGTCAAATCCACCAACCGCTCCTTGGAAACCCTGTGGGGCAGTTCTACTCTATCCTATGTGATCGCTATGAGTTGGAATCGACTCAACAGCAATGGGTTTTTTTGGGGGGGGGTAAAAATTGCTAATTATACACCCACTCCTCACTTATCGACATGGTTAGGTTCCAAGGACCAGGTTGTTATGTGAATATGGAGGATGACCACATCAGATCCCAAAATGGAGGATGACTACATCATTACATAACTGCGAAACCACTGAGAATCATGGTTCAGCCAAGTTGACACTTAACCTAAACCATGAACAGCCAGTGTTATTCTTGCCTCACATCATGGTGTTCATTACTGCCAGACATTATATCGTTAGTGTGTAAAATAGTAGATTTTTTACTATTGTCATAAATGTGAAATGTCAGATAGCAAGAGAGTTGATAAGTGAGGAGTGGGTGTATAAGTAAAAATATTTTATTTCATGTTAAAAAATAGTTAGTTTTGACTTCATTTTAATATTAGCCATGTATATTCCCTCTAGTGAATGATTGTGTCCTTCACCCATTTAGCTATTGTGTTCTTACGTCACTCAGGAACTCATTTGTTTTTCATAGACCATGGACTCAACATATGCTAGTGATTTGGATTCTTAGTGCTATTCTCAACCCTATGAGAAAGCCATTGTAACATATCCCATCCTAAGTGGATAAAATTGATCATGTTTTAGATTTTCTATTTCTGGGAAGGAGAGAAGGCCTGGAACAAGATATATTACTGGATAGTTTTTAATATTGTCAATATACTTGATAGGACAATCGAAACTTGTTGGAAAGTGAAATGGAAGATCTGGGCAGTCCCATTACTACAGTTCCAAAATTGGATAAAAATCCAGAACTAGGAGAAGGCCAGGCAGAGGATATTTCAGAAGACTTGATGGAGTTTTCCCTGGAAGATCAAGAAGATGCCAAGGTAGAGTGGTCTCTGATGGTATCTTTGCATTCTTCACATTCATTCATTCTTGGACAAACAACATTGTTTGTTTGCTATGTTCCAGCCACTGTATTAAATGCTAGGGCTGCAGAGATAAAGAGGTTAAGAAGACATAATCCCTATCCTCTATGAGCCATCTAACTGATAACATGTCAAGTCACCATGGAAATATTCCTACTGCTGAGTGAGCAGCTTCCAGTTAGTAGTTTGAATAGAGCAGGACTCATCAGTGTAATCTGGTATAAGTGATGCCTCCAGATAATAGTAATGGATGGAATATACCTAGCATGATCTTCCAGGTGTCTCATGATATATTTTTCTTCTTTTTTTTAATGTTTAATTTTTATTTTGTTGTCTTTGAGAATATATGGAAGCCCTGGTAGCATAGTGGTTAAGTGCTCGGCTGCTAACTGAAAGGTTGACAGTTTGAACCCAGCAGCTGCTCCATGGGAGAAAGATGTGGCACTCTGCTTCCGTAAAGATTAAAGCCTAGGAAACCCTATGGGGCAGTTGTACTCTGTTTTATAGGGTTGCTACAAGTCGGAATCAACTCAACGGCAATGGGTTTGGGTTTTTTGTTTTTTTTTTTGGTTTAGAATATACACAGCAAAACATATACCAATTCAACTATTTCTACATGTACAATTCAGTGGCATTGATTACATTCTTGGAGTTGTGCAACCATTCTCACCTTCCTTTTCTGAGTTTTTCCTCCTCCATTGACATAAACTCACTGCCCCCTAAGGTTCCTATCTAATCTTTCTAGTTGCTGTTGTGACTTTGATCCCATATAGATAGTTCTCGAAAGAGCATAATGCTCAAAGCAGATATTTTTTAATTAGTTAAGCTAAACTATTGTTTGGTTTTAAGAAAACTTCAGGGAATTTTTTTTTTTTATTGTACTTCTGGTGAAGGCTTACAGAACAAATAGTTTCTCATGAAACAGTAGTACACGTATTGTTTTAAGACATTGGTTAACACCCCACACAACATGTCAACCCTCTGACTTCTCAACCTTTTTTTTTTGGTGAAAATACACATAGCCAAAGATATACCATTTCAAAAATTTCTACATGCACAATTCAGTGACATTGACTATGCTCTTCCAATTGTGCTGTTATTCTCACTTAAGATGAAGGCTTACA
Source organism: Trichechus manatus latirostris (assembly GCF_000243295.1). Classification (NCBI taxonomy): domain Eukaryota; kingdom Metazoa; phylum Chordata; class Mammalia; order Sirenia; family Trichechidae; genus Trichechus; species Trichechus manatus. The sequence continues at coordinate 5,390,760 of NW_004444016.1, read as the reverse complement.
GAACAAAATAGTTTCTCATTTAACAGTTAC
>NW_004444016.1:5367725-5390511 GCF_000243295.1 Trichechus manatus latirostris | reverse complement strand
GTGGAGGCCTTGGTAGCTGTGGACAATTAGTCCTTCAGACTAATCTTTTCCTTGTATCCTGTTCTTCTCATTCTCTCAGGGAATACTTTTGGTTGAAGGTTTAAAGATTATCTCAGGGCAATATTTTCAGGGGTTCATCCATCCACCTTGGCTCCAAAAAGTCTGGAGTCCATGAGAATTGAAATTCTGTTCTGCATTTTAACTCTCTCTCTCTTTTTTTTTTTTAATAATAATTAACATTTATTAAGTATTTGCTATGGACCAGATCCTGTTTCCAAGCACTTTCTTTACATGCATTATTTCTTTTTTTTTAAAATTGAGATGTAATTCACATAACAAAATTAATCATTTTAAGGTATACAATTCAGTGGCATTTGGTACATTCACAATGTTGTGCAAACACCACCTCTCTCTAGTTTCAAAGCATCTTCATCACTCCAAGAGAAAACCTGATAGCCATTAAGCAGCCGCTACCTATTCCTCCAACTCCCCAGCCCCTGGCAACCACCAATCTGCACTCTATCTCTAAGGATTTACATATTTTGAATATTTTATATAAATGGAAGCTTATAATATGTGACCTTTTGTGTCTGACTTCTTTCACTTAACATAGTATTTTCGAGGTTCATTCACTTCGTAGCATGTATCAGTACTTCATTCCTTTTAATGGTTGAATAATATTCCATTATATGTATATATCACAATATATTTATCCTTTTATCAGTTGATAGACATTTGGGTTTCTACCTTTTGGTTGTTGTGAATAGTGCTGCTATTAACATTCATATACATGTATTTGTTTGAGTACCTGTTTTCAACTCTTTGGGGTATATACCTAGGAGTAGAATTGCTGGGTCTTATAGGGTTGCTGTGAGTCAGAATTGACTCTATGGCAACGGGTTTGGTTTTTTTTATGGTGAGCCCTGGTAGTGCAGTGATTAAGAGCTCTACTGCGAACCAAAAAGTCAGCAGTTCGAATCCACCCATCGCTCCTTGGAAACCCAATGGGGCAGTTCTGCTCTGTCCTATAAGGTCACTATAAGTCGGAATCACTTAACAGCACACAACGACAAAAATAAAGTGTTGAAGAGCAAAGATGTCACTTTGAAGACTAAGTGCAATGTGTTTTTTTTTTAATTTATGGTAAGTCTATGTTTAACTTTTTGAGGAACTGCCAAAGTATTTCACAATGTATTCTTTTGTCTCCTTTAATCCTTCCCGTTCAGGACTATAAGAAGCCTGTGGCTTATCAACCTTACTGATACGCAAAAGATAGTTTCTAGGACATTTAGCATTTCTGAATCAACTTCATTTCTTTCAAACAAGTGTGTGTGGGGTGTGTGTTTTTTAAATTTATTATCTTACAAGGCAAATATGGTGTAGTGGAGTTTGAACGCTTGGATTTTAGTCTTCCTTCTCTTATTTACCAGTGTTGTGACCATGAGGAAGACGCTTAACCACTCCAGGCCTCAGTTCCTCATTTATGAAATAGGATAATAATAATAAAATACATCCTCAATACGATTGTTGTGAACATGATACGGGATTAAAAGCAATTTATAATACTTCATGTACTTTATTATTATTAATAAAAACTAATATAAGTAGTAACTCAACATACAGTAAATATTTATTGTGAGACTAATACATGCCAGGCATTGTACTCTAGGGCTAAGAACAGAACCATGATTAAGACAGACAAGATTCCCAATTTTCATGGAGCTTGTATTTATAGGAGCCCTGGTGGCACAGTGGTTAAGAGCTCAGGCTGCTAACTAAAAGGTCAACAGTTCAAATCCACCATCCACTCCTTGGAAACCCTATGGCGCAGTTCTACTCTGTCCTATAGGGTCGCTATGAGTTGGAATCAACTCGATGGCAATGGGTTTTGTATTTATATTCTTTTTAGTCAAAAAGACGACATAAGCAAGTAAACCAATAAATGAACAGGATAATGACAGATTGTCAAAAATGCTATGAATGACAAGGTGATATAAAAAAGGACCTAGAAGTGTAGAGGAGGGTACTACTATTCACTTTAACTTGAGTAACCTGGAGAAATGGTGACACTAGAATGAATTTGAAAAGGGTGAATTCAGAGAGAATAAGATGTATTCTGTTTTGGACGTTTGATTTAGAGCTGGGGACAGGAAATTTAAATGGAATTACTTCATGAGGAGTTGGAGCCATCAGGATTGAAAATGTACATTTCAGGCCCATCTACATAGAGGAGAAAATGAAGGCTAATGACTGTAAGTTTAAAAGCAGAGAGAAAGAAGTTGTAGAGAAAGAGTGATAGCCACTGATGAGACTGATAATGAAGTGGATACATACAGGGATAACATCATTCAAGAGTTATAAAGGAAGGATCTATGATACTTTTATATGTTTATTTGCTTCATACATTTTTAATTTCACAAATTATACTTGAATATATTCGCTTTCTGAAACCTTGGTGGTGTAGTGGTTAAGTGCTATGGCTACTAACCAAAAGGTTGGCAGTTCAGATCCACCAGGCGCTCCTTGGAAACTCTATGGGGCAGTTCTACTCTGTCCTGTAGGGTTGCTGTGAGTCTGAACCAACTCGAGGGCAACAGGTTTGATTTGATTTTTTTAATATTCTCTTTAGGAGCCCTGGTGGTGCAATGGTTAAGTGCTTGGCTGCTAACCAAAAGGTCTACAGTTTGAACCCACCAGCAACTCTGAGGGAGAAAAGACCTGGCAATCTGCTTCCATAAAGATTACAGCCTAGGGAACCCTATGGGGCAGTTCTACTCTGTCCTATAGGGTTACTGTGAGTTGGAATCAACTACGGCACACAACAACAACATATTCTCTTTGTAAAAAATTAAAACATAAAAACTAAGACTAACTAATCCTATCTGACCACCAGTCCCAAACCTGACTGAAGGGTGACTGAGATTATCTGAGATTAGAGGGAAAAATTAAGAACATGAGAGTCAATGGAGCATAAATCAAAAAGAAACCAAACCCACTGCCGTTGAGTCAATTCTGGGTCATGGTGATCCCATGTGTTACAGAGTGGAACTGCTCCATAGGGTTTTCTTAGCTGAAATCTTTATGGAAGCAGATCACCAGGCCTTTCTTCTGTGGCACCACTGAGTGGGTTAGAACTGCCAACCTTTCAGTTCATAGTCGAGCAGTTAACCACTGCACCACCAGGGCTCCTTAAGTATAGCACAGTGAGAATAATCTTTCTTTGCATATTGAAGATCTTTCACAGTCTCAGAAACATTCTGAATTTTATAATGGAGTTAGTATATTTGTTGTTGTGGCCTTCAAGTCAATTTTGACTCACAGCAGACCCTGTATGAGAGTAGAACTGCCCCATAGGGTTTCCTAGGCTGTAATCTTTATGGGAGCAGATCGCCAGGTCTTTTCTCCCATGGAGCAGCCGGTAGGTTTGAACTGCTGACCTTCAGTTAGCAGCCGAGTGCTTAACCATTGTGCCACAAGAGCTCCATGTAGATAGGAGAGTGGATTTAAAGTAGATTGACCCTAGGAAATACTCTGAAAGTTTTGTTTTGTTTCATTCTTGTGAATGTGGAAAAATGGCATAGGGCTGTTAAGTGTTTATTTTGTTGGCTTTTAAAAAATATTAAGTCCCTTTATGGGCTCATTTTCTTGAATTGTGACTCTTTCTCATGAAGTCATTTTTAATTGAGGGTCCACTGTACAACAATATGCATAGCAGTAGGTTTTAGATTAGAAAAGGAATAGAGATTTTTTTGTTATTAGCTTACCTCTTTGATGCGAACCGGAATTAGATAGATACCTTATAAAGCAGTGAACTCCTTGGAAATTAGTATAACCTGAATGATTTCTGATTTATTCACTTCAAAATATTTATCGAATACCTGTTAAGTGCCAGGTAGTGTGCTAGGCAATGGTGATACAGTGATGAACAAAACAGACTAGGTTTATGCCCTCCTGGAGTTTATGTTCTTGTCAGGGAGACAGCCAAAACAAACAAAAAAAGAACAAAAACCACGTTTATCAAGTTAATACATGTTTTAGTCAATGTTCTTGGTTGCAAGTAACCGAAACCGATTCTAGTTACCTCAGGCAGAAAAGAGATTTGTTGAAGGGTATTGAGGAGCTCAAAGAATCACCAGTAAGGCTGGAAAACAAAGTAGGGCCCAGCCAAAATGCTACTATAGAAGCATTTGGCTCAGGATGTCACGAGTTGCTGGCTGGACACTCAATGCTACCATTACTAGCCCCACTGCCACCGAGCATAATCTAATCTGTTGCGGGACTCTGTTGCTTATGGTCATTTGCTGCCACACCACTATATTCTCTACTGTGATGCAGCAACCATAAAAAAGTCTCAGCTGACCCTATGCTTTTGTGTTATGTCTCAAGGTTCAAATCTCAGATAAGAGTATCTGTAAGGGAGTGGCAAAGGGACTGTCTGTCTTCTTTGGTCTCCTTATCAAGAGATATTCTGCTGTGAGTGAAATATTCTATACATGTCAATTAGGTCAAGTTGATTTATAGTGTTGTTCATATCTTCTGTATCCTTACTAATTTTCTGTCTACTTATTCTGTTAATTATTTATTGAGAGATAGGTGCTTGAATCTATTACTGTAATTGTGGATGTGTCTGTTTCTCCTTATAGTTCTATCAGTTTTTGCTTCATATATTTTGAATTTCTGTTACTAGATGCATAAATGTTTAAGATTGTTGTGTTCTCTTGCTGAATTATTTTTATTCCTGATATTTTTTTGCTTTTTAACCTACTCTAGCTGATATTAATATAGCCAATTCAGCTTTCTTTTGATTAGTTTTAACCCAATATACAGATTTCCATCTTTTTACTTTTACCTATTTGCGTCTTTGTAATTAAAGTGCTTTCGTATAGACAGTACAGGCAGTCCCTGGATTACGAACGAGTTCTGTTCCTAAGTCTGTCTTTAAGTCGAATTTGTACATAAGTTGGAACAGTTAGGTACAGTTTGTATCTAACATCAGCTGGCCAAATGTTAGTCTTAGTATATAGTATGTAGCGTCCCTTTGCATAAAAAACATTAAAGAAACACTTCCAGATACACTTAAACATCTTTAGCATAATAATAATAATGTTTTGATGGGTGTCGCAAAGTAGCGCCCATTTGATATTATAAACCATTGTATGTATCTCCAATTTTTAATATAATAGGCTTTGCAGGGGTTGGTTTGTAACTATGGGTTGTACGTAAGTCAGACATTCATAACCCAGGAACTGCCTGTGTATAGTAGGGTCTTGCCTTCTTTTGTTTTTCAAGTTTGATTTTTAAATTTTATTGTGCTAAAATACATATACATATAACAAAAAGTTTGCCATTTTAACAATTTTTAAGTATACAATTCAGTGACGTTAATTACACTGTTATGCCCCCATCACCACTATCCGTTTCTAAAAGTTTTTCATCACCCCAAAGAGAAACTCAGTACCCCTTCAGCAATAACTCCCATTCTCCACCCTCCCAGCCCCTGGTTACCACTAATAAACTTTTGTCTCTTTGCATTTGTGTATTCTAGGTATTTCATATAAGTGGGATCATACAATATTTGTCCTTTTATGTCTGACTTACTTCACCCAGCGTAATGTTTTCAAGGTTCATCCATGAACATAGCGTGTATGCATATCATAGCATGTGTCAGAATTTCATTTCTCTTTGTGGTTGAGTAATATTCCATTGCATACCACATTTTGTTTATCCATTCATCTGTCGATGAACACTTGGGTTGTTTCCACCTTTTGGCTATTGAGAATAATGCTGTAGGGTCTTTGTTTTTTAACCCAATCTGACTGCTTATGATTTTTAGCTGGGATGTTTAGGTCATTGACATTTAATGTAATTATTGATTTGATTGGGTTTAAATTGCTATCTTAGTATTTGTTTTCTTTTTGTGCCATCTGTTTTTTGTTCTTGTTTTTTTTTTTGGCCCCTCTTTTTCTGCCTTATTTTGTATAGAGCATTTTAAAACTTCCATTTTATTTCCTTATTAGCTATAATTTTTTGTTGTGTTTTTAGTGGTCGCTTTAGGATTTATATACATCTTTAATTTATGATCTTCAGATGATATTCTACAACTTCACATATACCTGCCATTTCTCTTTTGCTGATTTTTGTGCTGTGATTGTCATATATTTTACTTCTACACGTTATAAACCCCACACTACATTGTTATTATTTTTACTTTCAACAATATCTTTTAAAGATCTATAGATCCATATTTTCATTTTCCTTCTACTTGCAAGGGTTTCTTTAACATTTTTTGTAGTGAAAGTCTGCTAGTGATGAATTCTTTCCATTTTTATATGTCTGAAAAAGTCTTCATTATACCTTATTCTTTTCCTTTTTGTTTTTCGGCTTCAATTTTGAAAGATATTTTCACTGGATACCAAATTCTAAGTTGACTTTTTTTCTTTCAGTACTTTAAAGATCCTGCTCCACTATCTTCTTGCTTGCATTGTTTCTGAGGAGAAATCTGCTGTCATACTAATCTTTTTTCCTCTGTGTGTAATGTGTCTTTTTTCTCATTATCACTGGTTTTAAGCAATTTGATTCTGATGTGCCTTGGTGTAGTTTTCTTCATCTTTTTGAGCTTGAGATTAGTTGAGCTTCTTAGATCTGTGGGTTTGTAGCTTTCATCAGATTGGGAAAGGTTTCAGCTATTTCTTCAAATATTTTTTCTCCTCTACACTTTTAGAGATTCCAATTAAACATATAGTAAGCCTCTTGAAATTGTTCCATAGCTCACTGGTGTTCTTTTTACTTATTTTTTGTTTCTTTTTTATCTCTTTTATTTTGGATAGTTTCTATTTCTATGTCTTTAAATTCACTTAACTTTTCTTTTGCAGTATCTAATCTGCTAGTAATCCTATATAGTGTAGTTTTCATCTCAAGACATTGCAGTTTTTCATTTCCAGAGGTTCAACTTGGGTCTTTTTTATATCTTCCTTGTTTCTACTTAACATGTTCTTAAGCTCTTTTAATGTTCTTGCCTTCTAATTCTATCATCTATGTCATTTCTGGAGTTGTTTTTGATTGACTGGCCCTCCCCACCCCACTCAGTTTGTGAGTTGTGGAGTCACGTTTTCTTTTTCATGCATGATAAGTTTTTTTTGGATGACAGACATTGTGAATTTTACCTTGCTGAGTGCTGTGTGTTTTTGTGTTCCTATAAATATTCTGGAGCTTATCTTGAGATACAGTTAAGTTACTTGGACATAGTTTAACCCAGATCAGCATTTAATCTAGGGCTAATTTTGCCTCCACTGCTTTCTTAAAGATTATAGCCTAGGAAACCCTACAGAGCAGTTCTACTCTATCCTATAGAGTCACTATGAGTTGGAACCAACTCAATGGCACACAGAAACAATAACTGAGACAAAACCCTTCTGAGTACTCTACTTGATGCCCCATGAGTTATGAGGTTTTCCACTCTGGCCATTTTTCCAGGAACTACTCCCTTCCCTGTGTGAGCTCTAGAAATTTCTTCTAATCCTTTCAGATGGTTATTTTCCTAGCCTCAGGTAGTTTCCTAACACTCATGTCATGCATTGATTATTACTCAGCTGGTAACTCCAGCAGGACCCTCTGTACATCTCTGGCTCTCTCTTTCTGGGAAGTTCTGTCCTACTCTAGTATTTTGCCCTGTGAACTGTAGCCACCTTGGCTTCACCAGGCTTTGTCTCCTCACTCAGGGTGATTTCTGGTCTCTACTTGCCCCACCCCCTCACATGCCACAGCCCAGAAGCCTCTCTAGGTAATAATCTAGGGCAGTCATAGGACTTGCCTCACTTGTTTCCCACTGATCAGATATCACAATCCTTTGTTGTTCGGTGTTCTGTTCTGAAGAAAACGTAGGAGAAAATTTTTGTGACTTTGAGTTAGGCAAAGATTTCTTAGATACAATACTAAAAATATTGATAAACTAGACTTAATAAAAATTAAGTACTTCTGCTCTTAGAAAGATCTGTTAAAAAGAGAAGTTACAGACCAGGAAAAAATATTTGCAAATCTGATAAAGGATTTGTATCCACAATATATTAAGAAAATTCTCAAAACTCAATAATAAGAAAACAAATAAGAATAGGAAGAATTGGCAAAAAGATTTGAAAAGATACTCACCAAAAAAAATATATGAATGACAAATAAACAAATGAAAATATGCTCAACATTCCAGTCATTTAGGGAAATGCTTATTAACACACAATGAGATACCACTGTATACCTGTTAGAATGGCTAAAATTAAAAATGACAATATCAAGTGCTGACAAGGGTATAGAGCAACTAGAACTCTTACACATTTCTAGTGGGAATGTGAAATGAGGCAGCCACTTTGAAAAACAGTTTGGCAGCTTCTTATAAAGTTAAACAAATTCTTACCTTTTAACCTAGCAAGCCCACACATAAGTATTTACCCTAGAGAAATGAAAACTTGTAAAAACACAAAAACTTGTACATGAATGTTTTGTTCATAATCACTAAAAGCTGGAAATAGCCCAAATGACCTTCAACAGGAGACTGGATAGAAAAACTGTGGTAAATTCATACAATGGGATACTTCTCAGCAATAAAAAGGAATAAACTATTGATACATGCAACAACATGGATTAATTTTATGTACATTATACTGAGTGAAAGAAGCCAGACTCAAAAGGCTACATTCTATATGATTGCATGGATGTGATTCTGGAAAAGATAAAACTGTAAAGACAGAAAACAGATCTGTGAATTCCAGGGGTTAGGGGTAGGGGCAGGGGTTGACTACAAAGAAGCATAAGGGAATTTGGGGGAGTGATGGAACCGTTTTATATTTTGATTATGGTGGTAGTTACATGACTATATCCATTTGCCTAAATTCATAGAACTGTACACTTAAAAGGGTGAATTTTAGTGTAGGTAAATTATACTTTTATACTTATTAAAGCCTTACTTTAAAAAAGATAAAACCAAATCAAACATTGTTATAACATAGTCCTTTCCCTTAAGAAGCTTCCATTCCAGCACTTAAATCTACCATAGGGTCAGATAGACCAACAGTGTTAGCATTGTTTCAATAAGTTCTTAAATAATTCCAAACTCTGATTAAAATGAGCCTTTAGCTTAGCAATTATCGTGTGTTCTAGAGGGGCTCTTTGGGTTACATGAAATAAAGATTGCACTGTTGTTGTGTGCCCTTGAGTCATTTCCAACTCACAGCAACCCCATGCAACATAGTAGAACTGCCTCATAGGGCTTTCTAGGCTGTAATCTTTACAGAAGCAGATTGCCAGGTGTTTTCTCCCACAGAGCAGCTGGTGGGTTTGAACCACCGACCTTTCAGTTAGCAGTCCAGCGCTTAACCATTGTGCCACTGGGGCTCCTAAAGATTGCATTAAGGCTAGCAAATCTGAAATTCTGATCTGACTTTCTTCTTCTCAAGGAAAAACACCCATCAAATTGAAGTTATTGAAGGGAAGTCTGTCACGGAGGCTGGGCAACGTATTCCTCAATCCCTTACCATATCTTCTGTCCTACCATACCTTTAAGGAGCCCTGGCAGAGCAACGGTAAAGTGTCGGCTGCTAACTGAAAGGTTGGTGGTTCAAACCTACCCAGTGGCCCTGCAGGAGAAAGACCTGGTTTTGTAAAGATTACAGCCAGAAATACCCTCTGGGGCAGTTCTGCTCTGTCACATCGGGTCACTATGAGTCAAAATCGACTGGACGATACCCAAAAACAATATATACCCTTTGATTCATCCATCCATCCATCCGTCATTGGCCTCATAATGTTGACTGTATCTCTTGGCTTCTTCCTTTTAAGCTTGGCTCCTGCTGCTGCTGAATTATTTCTCCATTTTCCAAGTTAGACTCCCAAGAGAGGGAGCTTAATTGGCCCAGATTATTTTTCCTTATTCTAGGCCAATTAATAGGTGTGTGTTCAACCAGCAATATGGTCCACTCATCAATGACTGGAGGTAGGGTGAGTGGGGACATAGGGGAATGGCTAGCAAAGATCCAAGGGAAAAGGTGGGTGTAGAACGTTGGTATACAAAATGCAGCTGTACCTTCAGCTGGTACCATGAGCAAGGCAGTTTTCTTTAGACTTAGTGTGTGGTAGACACTACAATAGACATAGTTATAAAATAAAATGTTGATATTCTCATTTTCCTTTTCCAGAAACCATTGACCATCAACCATCTTCCAGTATAACTTTCTTATTGTCTAGCCCCCTCCTAAATCAATCCATAACTGTTAGTGAATTTGTAGAGAAGGAGCTTTTGCCTAAACTTTTAGACCAGGGCATTTGGAAAGAGAGAATAAGAATCTTGGATTAGTTGGAAGTTATTATCAGGATCATTTAATATATGGGGTTATCACACCCAAGTCATGCCTTTCAAATAGACAACAATTTATCCTCTTATACTTAACTTTAGTCTATTCCTGTGCCAACAATCCCCAAGGCCAGTTCTTTATGGTATCTAATCCATTTCTTTTCCTGATGGGTTTCATAGTGTCAGTCCTATAGTGGTCATCCTGTTATTTGATTCTAGTGTTTCCCTTTCTCTTGCATGATGCTGATATTGCTATTTTTATTCCATGTTAACAATCCTGTTTATAAGAAGGCTGAATGATATTTTCCTTTTCCTCACACAAAGAAATTGCTACCAAAAAAGTGACATATACTGCTACTGCTTAGTGGTGGTTCACTCTGGCTAACTTCTTTGATTTGTTGTCTTCAGTTTTGTTGGGTTCCTTAAATCCTGATTGTCATTGTCCTAGGCACCCACAGAGAAACTGGGCTTAGGTTTGTTTTTCATCACATGACTGGAAAGCTTGTGTGCGCTTTCTCCTACAAGAAGTGGCTCATTTAAGACAGTCAGGTGGAGAACTTGGTTTGGCTAGAGTTGAAACATCTAGGGGAGATGGAACATCACGCAGTCTGAGGAGAAAGATGTCAGTTAGGAGGGGAAGATGGTGTGCCCACCTAGGGCGTTGCTTCTCAAACTTGAGTGTTCCTAGGAATCACGTGGGCATCTTATTAAAATGAAGATTTTAATTCAGTAGGTCTGGGGTGGGGCTTAACATCTGGGATTCTACATTTCTGACAAACTCTCAGGAGATGTTGATGCTGCTGGTCTACAGACAACTTTGAAGAATAAGAACTAAGGGGTCTGATATTCCCAAATAGGCATCTCTGAACAGAAGCTACCTGTATCGCTCCCCTTCGATGCCAGAGAATCTGAACAGGCCAAGACTGAAGCAGGTGGTAGAATTCAAGGACAACCCAGTACCAGATCAGGTAAAAAGGAAGCATTGTTCCAGCCATAACGTGCTTGGGAAAGTAAGCACTTTTTAAGATGAGCATCTGTTAATCTTCTATCTCATTGTCTTCTCTATCTTTCCAGGATAGGGATTGCTTTAGTACATCTTTTTCATCCTCTTCATTAGGTTTTCCTTTATATCTGTGTTCTTTCCATCTTTCTTTTTACTTTTTCTATGTCAATATCCATATAAAGTATATTTAACAATAAATATCTATTGCAATATTATACTTTTGGAAATGATATCATCATACTTTCTTCCCAACCCCTTTTTTTTTTTTTTAAGACCTGAGAGAATACAAGGGATCTTTGTTAAGCATACTTAACTGCGGATTTACATGTAATCTGAAACATCATCATACAGCAGGCTGGTTTAGTTGAAAGTAACTTCTAAAAAACTTAGCTTTCATCCGTTTCCTCTCCCTTAAAAAAATCTGAATACCTTTTACTATGTTTTCTTATAAAATCAGTATGTGATATTTAGAAAAATAGAAAATGAAATAAGCAAAAAATAAAATGTAAAATATCCACAATCCCACAGGCCAGAGATAATTACTATTAATACTTGATATGCATTCTTTCAGACATTTTTCTATGTATTTTTTTTCTTTTACTAAAGTGGCATTACAAAGAACATACTGTTTTCTAACCTATTTAATGATACTGTAAACTTATTGTCATGTCAAATAAAATTTGTCTACAGCATATTTTTTATTGCTATCATGTGTAGAATATGATTTTTGTTTAACCAAGACCCTGCTACCGATTATTTAATTTATTAGTAATTTTTCTCTATTAAAAACATGCTGGAATAGCTATCCTTATAGCCAAATCTTTATGCATGTCTTTGTTTCCTTAGGGAAAAAGTGGAATGATTAAATCAAAGAGTATGAATATTTTTAAAGAACCTCCCCTCCCTACCATTTCAAATTTTCAAATTTTTTAACATGGTGATTGGGGTTGGGGCCTTGTCATCTCCAGGGCTTAGGTCTAAAGAAGACAGTCTCTCTCTGTGACATTCGTGTTACTCAAGTACTGGAGGAAGATTCTAACCAGGGACATCTGATTGGTGATTTCTCCAAGGTGAGTTTGGTTACAGTCATTCTATATTCCAGGGAGCCATTTAGAGTCTGAATCTTTTCTTCCCTACTTGCAGAGGATACTGGGTGTTATTATGTATCCTCACCAAGTACTCTCTGATAACTCGTGGTGCTCTAGCGGTAGATCTAGGCACTGAGCCTTTCCAGTGAGAAACTATTTATTCCTTATTCATTATGAGATAATCCAAACAGCAGGGCAGGTATGAGGCTTTTTATCTTTTATTTTGATTGTTGTTGTTAAATGCTGTGGAGTCGGTTCCAACTCATAGCGACCCTATGTACAACCGAACGAAACTCTGTTCAGACCTGTGCCATCCTCACAATCATTGCTATGTTTGAGTCCATTGTTGAAGCCACTGTGTCAGTCCATCTCACTGAGGGTCTTCCTCTCCTTTGCTGACCCTCTACCCTACCAAGCATGATGTCCCTGTCCAGGGACTGATCCCTCCTGATAACATGTCCAAAATATGTGAGATGTAGTCTCGCCATCCTTGCCTCTCAGGAGCATCCTGGCTGTGCTTCTTCCAAGACAGATTTGTTCATTCTTTTGGTAGTCCATGGTATATTCAATATTCTTCATCATCGCCAAAACTCAAATGCATCAGTTCTTCAGTCTTCCTTAATCATTGTCCAGGTTTTACGTGCATATGAGGCGATTGAAAATACCATGGCTTGGGTCAGGCACACCTTAGTCCTCAAAGTGATGTCTTTGCTTTTTAACACTTTGAAGAGATTTTTTGCAGCAGATTTGCCCAATGCAATATGTTCTCTGATTTCTTTTTTTTAATTTTGGTGTTGTTGTTGAGAACATACACATCAAAACATAGACCAATTCAACAGTTTCTACATGTACAATTCTGTGACATTGATTACATTCTTTGGGTTGTGCAACCATTCTCACCCTCCTTTTCTGAGTTGTTCCTCTTGCATTAACATAAACTCACTGCTCCCTAAGATTCCTTTCTAATCTTTCGAGTTGCTGTTGTCACTTTGATCCCATATAGCTAGGTCTTAAAAGAGCCTAATACTCAAGGCAGACATTTTTTTTACTAGTTAAGCTAAACTATTGTTTGGTTTTAAGAAGACTTCAGGGGATATTTTTGGTTTACGATTTAAAAATTATCTCAGACAATGGTTTCAGTTCATCCAGCCTCCATGGCTCCAGAAAATCTGGAGTCCATGAGACTTTGAAATTCTGTTCTGCATCTTCCCCCTTTTGATCAACATTCTTGTTTGGAATCTTTGATCAAAATGTTCAGTAATGGTAGCTGGGCCATCATTTGATTTCATGACTACTTCTTCCACGGACATTGATTGTGGATCCAAGTGAAATAAAATCCTTGACAAGTTCAATATTTTATTTTTATTAATATCTTTTTAAAATTATATAAATAATACTTGGTCATTACAGAAAAGGTAGAAAATGAATTTACCCCAAATCTCATCAACCAGAGTAATTATTGCTTTTGACATCATGGCATGTATTCTTCCAAACTTATTTCTATGATTTTCTCACACACACACACACAGTTTTTGTTTTTCCCCTTTATACTGTTTTGTGACCTGTGGATTTTTTTCTCGTTTAATATTAGTAACATCTTTTCATGTCAGTAAACAGTTCTGGAATACTCTCCAAAGAATACCAAGCTATCCAACCAACAATGGAGGATCACAATAGGTTTCAGCCTTTTAAAGGAAGAATCCTGCATTAACAGAAAATGCAGCTGAAAAAGTCCCGGATATTAGGAAGCTCGAAGACTTAGCTCTCAACACAAAGGCCTTTTTTGATCCCACATGGTGAAGTAGATTCAATGAAGTCACTCTGGAACTTGTGTTTTTATACAATTTAATAGAAGGGTTAGCCATAAAACAACTGCTAAATTCTACCCTAAGGCCTGGGATGTTTCCAATCGACCACCTCTGGTTACTCTTGAAATAGCATCAATTTACAAGTTTGGATGTGATGTCTTATTTGGGGTTGTTGTTGGATCTTCTGCCAAGATCCGCAGTAATGCATAGCAGGTCAGGAGAAGATTTAATGCTTTTACGGTCTTGATTGGGAAAGACGAATACAAGGATCCAGCAAATCTCTTCGGCTACCCAGCAGGGCAGGTCATTGACTGGATCAGTTGACAGCCATGGGTTGGACCATTTGTCTTCAGTCTAATTACCATTGGTTTTTAATCTCCCAGGAAAGAACTGACGGAGCAAGCACTCATGGTAGCCAGTTACGCACAAATGACAACATGTAATACAATCCATGAATACTCAGAACAGTGCATGGATGGAACCATCGCTCTGAGACTTGTAGTGTATGAAATTCCTGCATTCCTGGAGACTTCCAAGAATGTCAGGACTCTCCTGGGAAACTATAGGCATACCTTGTTTTATTGTGCTTTGCTTTATTACTCTTTGCTGATATTGCGTTTTTTAAAAATTAAAGGTTTGTGACAACCCTGCGTCGAGCAAGTCTGTCAGTGCCATATTTCCAATAGCATATGTTCACTTTGTGTTTCTGTGTCACATTTTGGTAATTCTCTGAATATTTCAAACTTTTTCATTATTATTATATCTGTTATGGTGATCTCGGATCAGTGATCTTTGATGTTACTATTATAATTGTAATTGCCACAAACCACACCCATGTAAGATGGTGAACTTAATCGATAAATGTGTGTGTTCTGATTGCTCCACAGACTGACAGTTACCCCGTCTCTCTCCCTCTTCTCGGGCCTCCCTATTCCTGAGACATGACAATATTGAAGTTAGGCCAATTAATAACCCTACAATGGCTTCTAAGTGTTCAGGTGAAAGGAAGAGTCGCCTGTCTCTCACTTTAAATCAAAAGCTAGAAATGATTGAGTTTAGTGAAGAAGCCATGTCGAAAGCCGAGATGGGCCAAATGCTAGGCCTCTTGCACCAAACAGCCAAGTTATGAATGCAAAGGAAAAGTTCTTGAAGGAAATTTAAAGTGCTACTCCAGTGAACACACGAATGATAAGAAAACAAAACAGCCTTATTGCTGATATGGAGTAAGTTTTATTGGTCTGGATAGATCAAACCAGCCACAACATTTCCTTAAGCCAAAGCCTAATCCAGAGCAAGGCCCTAACACTCTTCAATTCTAATGGGCTGAGAAAAGTGAGGAAGCTGCAAAAGAAAAGGTTGAAGCTAGCAGAAGTTGGTTCATGAGGTTTAAGGAAAGAAGCCATCTCCATAAAATAAAAATGCAAGATGAAGCAGCAAGTGCTGACGTAGAAGCTGCAGCAAGTTGTCCAGAAGATGTAGCTAAGATAATTGATGAAGGTGGCTACAGTAAACAACAGATTTTCAGTGTAGGCGAAACAGCCTTATATTGGAAGAAGAAGCCATCTAGGACTTACATAGAGAGAAGTCAATGCCTGGCTTCAAAGGACAAGCTGACTCTCTTGTTAGGGGCTAATGCAACTGGTGACTTTAAGTTGAAGCCAATGCTTATTTACCATTCTGAAAATCCTAGGGCCCTTAAGAATTATGCTAAATCTACTCTGCCTGTGCTCCATGAATGGAAAAACAAAGCCTGGATGACAGCACATCTGTTTACAACTTGATTTACTGAATATTTTAAGCCCATTTTTGAGACCTACTGCTCAGGAAAAAAAGATTCCCTTCAAAATACTATTGCTCATTGACAATGCAACTGGTAACCCAAGAGCTCTAATGGAGATGTACAAGGAGGTTATTGTTTTCATGCCTGCTAACACAACATCCATTCTACAGCCCATGGATCAAGGAATAATTTAAACTTTCAAGTCTTATTATTTCGGAAATACGTTTTGTAAGGCTATAGCTGCCATCGATGGCGATTCCTCTGACAGATCTGGGCAAAGTAAATTGAAAACCTTCTGGAAAGGATTCACCATTCTAGATGCCATTAAGGATATTTGTGATTCTTGGGGGGAAGTCAAAATATCAACATTAACAGGTGTTTGGAAGCAGTTGGTTCCAACCCTCAGGGATGATTTTGAGGAGTTCAAGACTTCAGTGGGGGAAGTAACCGCAGATGTGGTAGAAATAGCAAGAGAACTAGAATTAGAAGTGGAGCCTGAAGATGTGACTGAATTGCTGCAATCTGCTGATAAAACTTTAACAGGTGAGGAGTTGCTTCTTATGGATGAGCAAAGAAAGTGGTTTCTTTCATTTTTTTCATTTTTATTTTTTACTGTACTTCAGGTGAAGCCTTACAGAACAAATAGTTTCTCATGAAACAGTAGTACACATATTGTTTTATGACATTGGTTAACAACCCCACAACATGTCAACCCTCTAACTTCTCAAGGTTTCTTGAGATGAAATCTATTCCTGGTGAAGATGCTGTGAACATTGTTGAAATGGCAACAAAGGATTAAAATATTACATAAAAATGAGTTGACAAAGCAGTGGCAGGGTTTGAGAGGATTTCCTCCAGTTTTGATAGACGTTCTGCTGTGGGTAAAATTATATCAAATAGCATCCTATGCTGCAGAAAAATCTTTCATGATAGGAAGAGTCAATCAATGTGGCAAACTTCATTGTTGTCTTATTTTAAGAACTTGCCATAGCCACCCCAACCTTCAACAACCACCACCCTGATCAGTCAGCAGCCATCAGCATTGAGGCAAGACCCTCCACCAGCAAAGAGATTACAACTGGCTGAAGGCTCAGATGATGATTAGCATTTTTTAGCAGTAACCCATTGCCATCAAGTCGATTCTGACTCATAGTGACCCTATAGGACAGTGTAGAACTGCCCCATGTGGTTTCCAAGGAGCGCCTGGTGGAATCGAACTGCCGCCCTTTTGGTTAGCAGCCATAGTGCTTAACCACTACGCCACCAGGGTTTCGTTAGCAATAAGGCGTTTTTCAATTAAGGTACGTATGGTTTTTTTTTTAGACATAATGCTATTGCACACTTAATAGACTACAGTATAGTGTAAACATAACTTTTATATGCACTGGGAAACCAAAAAATTTGTGTGACTTGCTTTATTGTGGTGGTCTGGAACCAAATCCACAGTATCCCCGAATCTCTGACGTACGCCTTTATTTGAATACAGCGGAGCAATTTGACATTCCGCTGTTGCTGATCTTACTCCTAGAAAGTTCCCAAATTTGTCAACAGCTGCAAATTACTGGGCAAACACACGCCCTCATACAGTGCCTTCGCAGCTCCAAAGTGAACTCCTGGAACTATAATCACAATCCCCATGCTGGCCGCTGCATCAAGTCACCTCATTGTTAGATCAGGTGGAATCAGTGGTACGATGAGTGCTCATGTAGCAAACATCCTTGGAATGCTTGACATCTCAGGCTATGAAAACTGAAAAAAAAAACTTAAACAGTTCTGCTTCATCATTTTATCATTCTTAATGGCTGCATCATATTTCATTTTTTAGCTACTGATAACTTCTTGATAAATCCCTTCTTGTAGGATTTTAGTTTTACAATTTTTCCTTATGAACTATGCTGAGATGTATATATTTGCAGCTAGATCTTCAACTCTGTGCACATCCTTAATTAGTTCCTTAGGATCAGTTCTTAGAAGTGGAATTGCTGCATATGCACATTATAGAGATCATCTGATTTTTAAGATCTCTAGAGTTTTAAGGGTCATTTGGAAAGAAGGACTATATATGAGTCTTTAATCTCAAACTTAGGTGTGGAAAACTTGCTGTTATTTCAACTCTTAGTTATTTCTAGGTGTGTGCACTGCCAACTGTGTCAGGGAGACACCAAGATCTGAGGTACATCAACGCAGAAACGGTAAGCAGATTTTTGGAGATGGTATCTAGTTACATAAGCTACCATTTGCTGTTCTTCCTTTAAATTCTTGATTCTATTTGTATTTCTTTCCATGTCTTCACTCACTTAGTCTCCTTTTTCAACCTAAACTGTGTTAAAGGATTCTCTTCTATCCCATTGTTCTTTCTCCCTTTGTTTTTAACTAAACAAATGACACATACTTGTTATAAAAGGAAAGGAAAAGAGAGAGAGAAAAAGAAAGGAGACAAAAGAAAACGCAGAAACACAAACAGGAAAAAACTAAAAATCACTCAATTTAGCGCAGAGTTCTGAACCCCACTTTCTCCTGCTCCATCAGGGACTCTCTGATATGTTCCCTGTTGGGGCAGTCATTGGTGGTAGCTGGGGACCATCTAGTTCTTCTGGTCTCAGGCTGATGGACTCTCTGGTTAATGTGGCCCATTTTGTCTCTTGGGTAATATTTCCCTTGTGTCTTTGGTGTTCATTCTCCTTTGCTCCAGGTGGGCTGGAACCAATTGGTGTGTCTTAGATGGCCGCTTGCTAGCTTTTAAGACCCCAGATGCCACTCATCAAATTGGGATGCAGAACATTTTCTTAATAAACTTTGTTATGCCAGTTGACCTAGCTGTCCCCTGAAACCATGGTCCCCAGACCCCCGCCCCTACTACTTTGTCCCTCAATGTGTTTGCTTGTATTCAGAGAACTTCTTAGCTTTTTGTTTAGTCCAGTTGTGCTGATTTCCCCTGTAGTGTGTGTTGTCCTTCCCATCACCTAAGATAATTCTTATCTACTACCTAGTTAGTAAATACCCATCTCCCTCCTTACCCACCCTTGTAACCATCAAAGAATGTTTTCTTCTGTGTTTAAACCATTTCTTGAGTTCTTATAATAGTAGTCTCATATAATATTTGTCCTTTTGCAACTAATTTTGCTCAGCATAATACCTTCCAGATTCCTCCATGTTATGAGATGTTTCCAAGATTCATCGTTGTTCTTTATCAATGTATAGTATTCCATTCTATGAATATACCATAATTTATCCATTCATCTGTTGGTGGGTACCTAGCTTGTTTCCATCTTTTTGGTATTGTGAATAGTGCTGCAGTGAACACGGGTATGCATATATCTATTCATGTGACGGCTCTTATTTTTCTAGGATATATTCCTAGGAGTGGGATTGCTGGAGCATATGGTACTTCTACTTCAGCTTTTTAAGGAAGCGCCAAATCAATTTCCAAAGCAGTTGTACCATTTTACATTCCTACCACCAGTGTATAAGTGTTCCAGTCTGTCCACAACCTCTGCAACATCTATTATTTTGTGTTTTTTGGATTAATGCTAGCCTTGTTGGGGAGAGATGGTATCTCATTGTAGTTTTGATTTGCATTTCTCTAATGGCTAATGATCATGAGCATTTCCTCATGTATCTGTTAGCCACCTGAATGTCTTCTTTGGTGAAGGGCCTGTTCCCATCTGTTGCCCATTTTTTAATTGGGTGATTTGTCTTTTTGTTGTTGAAATTTTCGTGTATCTTGTAGACTTTAGAGATTAGACACTGATCGGATTCGTAGTAGCCAAAATTTTTTTCCCAGTCTGTAGGTTGTCTTTTGACTCTTTTGGTGAAGTCCTTTGATGAGCATAAGTGTTTGACTTTTAGGAGCTCCCAGTTATCTACTTTCTGGTGTTTGTGCATTGTTACTAATGTTTAGTATTCTGATTATGCCATGTATTAGGGCTCCTGGCGTTGTCCCTATTTTTTCTTCCATGATCTTTATCGTTTTAGATTTTATATTTAGGTCTTCGATCTATATAGTTAGTCTTTGTGCATGGTGGGAGGTATGGGTCTTGTTTCAGTATTTTGCAGATGGATAGCTAGTTATGCCAGCACCGTTTGTTAGGGACTGTCTTTTCCCTCAATTAATGGACTTTGGGCCTTTGTAAAATATCAGGTGCTCGTAGGTGGATGAATTTACATCTGGATTCGCAATTCTGTTCCAGTTGTCTGTATATCTGTTGTTGTACCAGTACCAGGCTGTTTTGACTATTGTGGTGGTATAATAGGTTCTAAAATCAGGCAGTGTGAGGCCTCCCACTTTGTTCTTCTTGAGTAATGCTTTACTTATCCGGGGCCTCTTCCCTTTCCATATGAAGTTGGTGGTTTGTTTCTCCATCTCATTAAAAAATGCCATTTGAAATTGGATCAGGATTGCATTGTATTTGTAGATCACTTTGGGTAGAATAGACATTTTCACAATGTTGAGTCTTCCTATCTATGAACAAGGTATGTTTTCCCACTTCTGTAGGTCTGTTTTGGTTTCTTGCAGTAGTATCTTGTAGTTTTCTTTGTATAGGTCTTTTACGTCTCTGGTTAGATTTATTTCTAAGTATTTTATCTTTTAGGGGGCTACTGTAAGTGGTATTGACTGGTGATTTCCTTCTCGAAGTTCTCTTTATTGATGTAGAGGAATCCAACTGATTTTTTTATCTTCATCTTGTATCCTGGTACTTTGCTGAAATCTTCTATTAGTTCCAGTATTTTTCTTGTGGATTCTTTGGAGTTTTCTGTGTATAAGATGATATCATCTGCAATAGAGATACTTTTACTTCTTCCTGCTAGGACCTCCAGCACAATGTTGAATAAGAGTGGTGATAAAGGGCATCCTTGTCTGGTACCCGTTCTCAAGAGGAATGTGTCCAGACTCTCTCCACTTAGGACGATGTTGTCTGTTGGCTTTGTATAAATGCCCTTTATTATGTTGAGGAATTTCCTTTCTATTCCTATTTTGCTGAGAGTTTTTATCGTGAATGGATGTTGGACTTTGTCAAATGCCTTTTCTGCATCGATTGATAAGATCATGTGGTTCTTGTCTCTTCTTTTCTTTATGTGATAGATTACTTTGATTGTTTTTCTAATGTTGAACCATCCCTGCATACCTGGTATGAATCCCACTTGATCATGGTAAATTATTTTTTTTGATATGTTGTTGAATTCTATTGGCTAGAATTTTGTTGAGGATTTTTGCATCTATGTTCATGAGGGATATTGGTCTGCAATTTTCTTTTTTTGTGGTGTCTTTACCGGGTTTTGATATCAGGGTTATGCTGGCTTCATAGAATGAGCTTGGGAGTATTCCATCCTTTTCTATACTCTGAAATACCTGTAGTAGAAGTGGTACTAACTCTTCTCTGAATGTTTGGTAGAATTCTCCAGTGAAGCTGTCAGCTTTGTTGGGAGTTTTTTAATTACCTTTTCAATCTCTTCTTTTGTCGTAGGTTAATTTATTTGTTCTACCTCTGTTTGTGTTAGTTCAGTTAGGTAGTGTGTTTCTAGAAATTTGTCCATTTCCTCTAGGTTTTCAAATTTGTTGGAGTGCAGTTTTTCATTGTATTCCGTTATGATTCTTTGAATTTCAGTTGGGTCTGTTGTGATAGCACCCATCTCATTTCTTATTCGAGTTATTTGCTTCCTCTCCTGTTTTTCTTTTGTCAGTTTGGCCAGTGGTTTATCAATTTTGTTGATCTTTTCAAAGAACCAGATTTTGGTCTTGTTATCTCTTTCAATAGTTTTTCTATTTTCTTTTTCATGTAATTCTGCTCTAATTTTTATTATTTGCTTTCTTCTAGTGTCCGAGGGCTTCTTTCGCTGCTCTCTTCTATCTGTTCAAGTTGTAGGGTTAACATTTTGATTTTGGCCCTCTCTTCTCTTTGAATTTGTGCATTTATTGCTGTAAATTGACCTCTGAGCACTGCTTTTGCTGTGTCCCAATGTTTCTGGTAGGATGTGTTTTCATTCTCGTTTGATTCTGTGAATTTCTTTATTCCATCCTTAATTTCCTCTATAAAACCCAGTAGCTTTTGAGCAAGGTGTTGTTCAATTTCCATGTGTTTGATTTTTTCCTTGCTTTTTCTGTTGTTAATTTCTACTTTGATGGTTTTATGATCAGAAATGATGTTTTGTAATATTTCGATGCTTTTGATTCTGTAAAAGCTTGCTTTATGGCCTAATAAGTGGTCTATTCTGGAGACTGTTCCGTATGCGTTAGAAAAGAGAGTATTCTTGTCTTCTGTTGGGTGGAGTGTTCGGTATATGTCTATGAGATCAAGTTGGTTGATTGTGGCATTTAAACCTTCCGTGTCTTTATTGAGCTTCTTTCATGACTCTAACTGCTCTCCCCATATTGTGACAGCATACTCCTCCTTTCCACCCCTGATTCCCCATGTCCATTCAACCAGTTCCTAGCCCTCTCTGCCTTCCCATCTCACCTCCAGACAGAAGGTGCCTATTTAGTCTTTTGTATCTACTTGAGTTAAGAAGCACACTCCTTACGAGTATCACTTTCTGTCCCATAGTCCAGTCCAATCCCTGTCTGAGCACTTGGCCTCGGAAATTGTCTTCATTCTGGGCTGATAGAGAATCTAGGGGCCGTGCTTTCCAGGGTACCTCCAGTCTCAGTCAGACCATTAAGTCTGGTCTTCTTACTGGAATTTGAGTTCTGCACCCCACCTTACTCCTGCTCCATCCGGGACTCTCTGTTGTGTTCCCTGTCAGGGCGGTCATTGGTGGTAGCTGGGCACCATC
>NW_004444016.1:5341388-5366505 GCF_000243295.1 Trichechus manatus latirostris | reverse complement strand
TCAAAAGAGACTGCATTAAGACACTAATCTTGTCAACCTCATCAGTATAAACTCATCACAGTGATAGAATTTACAACACATGAGGAGATTACATATAATCTCATCATAGTGGTAGAGTTTACAACACATAAGGAAATCAGATCAGATAACACAGTCATACAATACTGGGAATCATGACCTAGCCAAGTTGCTACACACATTTTTTGGGGGACACAAATCAATCCATGACAGACCCTTTAATCATTATATAGTGTCCTTCCTTATCTTTTGTGGTGGATTTTACTTTAAAGTCCATTTTGTCAGAGATTAATATTGTCACTCCTGCTGTTTTTTGAGTGTTGTTTGCTTGATATATTTTTTTACATCCTTTGAGTTTTAGTTTTTTGTGTCTTTAAGTCTAAGGTGTGTCTCTTGTAGGCAGCATATAGACGGATTGTGTTTTTTTATCCAATCTGCCAATCTCTGTCTCTTTATTGGTGCATTTAGTCCATTTACATTCAGCGTAATTATTGATAAGTATAGTTTAGTGCTGTCATTTTGCTGTCTGTTTTTGTGTGTTGTTGAGTTTCTTTCTTTCACTTAATTTTTTGTGGTGAGTCGTTTTTCTTTATGTATTTTCTTTTCATCTTTTTCATTGTTGTTGATTTTGTGTTTGCTGAGTCTTTATGTTTTTCTTGTTTTTTATTTTGATGTGTAGGATTGTTAGTTTCCTTTGTGGTTCCCTTAATATTTACCCCTATTTTTCTAAGTTTCAACAAATCTTTTATTTCTTTATATCACCTTGACTTCCTCTCCATCTGAAAGATCTATGACTATATTTTTTAGTCTCTCTTTTTTGTTTTAATGTTGTCATCTTTTACATATTGATGTCTCTGTTTCCCTGTTTTCAGTGTTGTAGTTTTGTGACTTCCTTCTCTGGGTTTTTACCTGGTTGCTGCGTCTTGTGTTCTAGTCTTGGGTTGTTATGTGATCTTATTGATTTTCTAACTGGAGGACTCCCTTTAGTATTTCTTGTAATTTTGGTTTGGTTTTTACAAGTCTCTTAACTTCCGTTTATCTGGTAATGCCCTAATTTTGCCATCATATTTGAGGGACAGTTTTACTGGATGTATAATTCTTTGCTGGCAATTTTTTTCCTTGAAGGCTTTATATATGTCATCACATTGCCTTCTTGTCTACATGGTTTCTACTGAGTAGTCTGAGCTTATTCTTATTGACTCTACTTTGTAGATGACTTTTCTTTTATCCCTAGCCGCTCTTAAAATTCTTGCTTTATCTTTGGTTTTGGTAAGTTTCATTATAATATGTCTTGGTGACTTTCTTTTTTTGATCTACCTTTTGTGGGGTTTGATGAGCGTTATGATATCAGGAAAGTTTTCTGCCAACAAATCTTCAACAATTCTCTCTGTATTTTCTGTTATCCCCCTCTGTTCTGGTACTCCAATCACTTGTAGGTTATTCCTCTTTATAGAGTCCCACATAGTTCTTAGAGTTTCTTCATGTTTTTAAATACTTTTCCCAGATTTTTCCTCAAATAAGTTAGTGTCAAGTGCTTTATCTTCAGTCTCACTAATTCTGACTTCCACTGCCTCAGTTTTGCTCGTGTGACTTTCTATTGAGTTGTCTAATGCTGAAATTTTATTGTTAATCTTCTGGATTTCTGATTGCTGTTTCTCTGTGGATTCTTGCAGCCTGTTAAATTTGTCCTTATGCTCTTCTCTAATCTTTTTAATTTCCTCTATTGCGTGTTCCGCATTTTGCTTATTTTCCTTCCTACTTTATTGAGGAGTTCTGTGTATTCTTTTGTATTCTGCCTCTGGTAATTCCAAGAAGTTCTCTTCCTCCAGAAAATTTCTTGATTCTTTGTTTTGGGAGCTTGATGAAGCCATCATGGTCTGCATCTTTATGTGATTTGATATTGACTGTTGTCTCTGAGCCATCAAGAAGTTATTATTTATGTTTCCTTACTGTGTCCTAGCTGCTTGTTTTGTTTTGATATGCGCAAATAGGCTACTCGCATGAGCTAGTTTGATTATTGGCGCCTTTGAAGCTCTATTGTCCTGCCTCCAGGTGGTTAGATCTGTTACTAGGTATGTGAGCCCAGGAGTCCATCTACTTTTCTTGTATGGTTTCAGCTCAGGTGTCTAGGTAGTTGGTCACCAAGTGTGTGGTGCAGGCTGTCACCTACAGTCCTAGACAGGCAGGGGTGATTCAAGTAGACACAGGTATCTGGTTGCAGTGAGGGGTCACGTGCTGAGCAAGGCAGGGGGCTGATGGTTGCCCCTGAGTGTCTGGGAAGAAAGCGTGTCCCTGGTCCCTAGAGTGCATAGGTGGATGGGTTTTGATGCTGGACTATGGGCACGCAGTGCTGTTGGCTGGGAGGCACTGCTTATTCTTGGACCCCGGTCGTACATGTCTACGTGGTGTGGGTGGAGCCACCAGTCCTCAGGCCCCTGATGTAGGTAGGTGAGGACCCTGCTTAATGGGCAGAGCGGTATCAAATGTCACGAACCTGCCACTCCACCATATAGCTGATACAGTGAATTTAGACTTCAGGTATATACCCTGTTGTACTGTGCTAATGAGCACCTACGCTGTTGAAATGGGCCCACAAAGGTCTGTGCAAGGGTGAAAGGCATTCAAAGTCCGTGGACCCCTTATGCCTGTGCCTAGGCAAAGGAGTTGTGCCTGCCTTGAGTTCCCAGCTTAGGGGAACCGGCGCATTATTTTTTCCCTGTTTGTTAATTTGTTCCCTCTCCAAGACCGGGCGAATGGCTGAGGGTGACGGGTCCTACTGGGAGAATGGCTCAGGACGCGTGACAACCCCTACCTCTATCTCAGGGGACGCAGCAATCACTGAAGCTGGCCTGGGACTGGTGCAGAGCGGGGAGGGAGCAGGTAAATGAGAGTTTCTTCCCAAACGGGGTGGTTTTTGATCCATGCGGTAGGTTAAATGTGTATACTTATCTTTTGCTGATTGAGCACCGCTTTTCACTGACTCTGGAGGCCTGAGCAGACCCTCTGCCACTTGCTCTCTCCTGACGTGGAAAATGTGTTCCGAACGCCACTGCCTGCTTCACCATGCACACTAGCCGATCCAGCTCACAGGGCGCCAGCTCCCGCTAGGTCAGGTCTGGCAACTCCTCGTTGCTTCTGAGCTGTCTCTCCTTCCCCCTACCGCTCAGTCCAATTCCTTAACTTTGCCTTTGATGTTCAAGGCTCCTAGATTGTCATGTATAATCGATTCGCTTGTTTTTTTGGGTCTTTGTTGTAAGAGGGACCACCAGAAGCATCTGACTGCTCCGCCATCTTGGCCCTGCCTCAGCCTTCCAGATTTTATTCTACCAGATGTTTTATAAAAATGAGATCATGAGGAACATGTAATGTTGCAATCAGTTTATGTTACACATTATAAAACCAAAAAACAAACCAGCTGCCATCAAATTGATTCTGATCAACTTGTGTGTGTCACAGTAGAACTGTGCTCTACAGGGTTTTTAATGGCTGAGTTTTTGGAAGTAGATCTCCAGGCCTTTCTTTCAAGCCACCTCTGGGTGGATTCTAACCGCCAACCTTTCATTAACAGCTGAACACTTAAACTGTGCCACCCAGGAATGCCAAGACATTGTAAACATCTTTATATCAATAAAAAGATATCTACATTATCATTTTTAATGGCTATATAATGTTCTATTATATGCATATATAATTTACTTAACTAAATCCTATTATTGAATGTTTACATTATTTCTAATGTTTTTTGATTATCTAAAATACTGATGAGATGAATATCATTGTACCCATATCTTTGTGTACTTTTCTGTTTACTTAAGATGTTAGAAAATAAATTGGTGAGTTGATGTGTAATTACATTTATTTTTGTGTATATTTCCAAATTTCCCTGTCTTAATTATCTAGTGCTTCTATAACAGCAATACTACAAGTGGATGGCTGTAACAAACTGAAATTTATTTTCTCACTGTTTAGGAGGCTAGAAGCCCAAATTCAGGGTACCGGCTCGAGGGGAAGGCTTTCTCTCTCTGTTGGCTCTGGGGTAAAGTCCTTGTCTCTTCAGCTTCTATTCTTTGGCTCTGTGGTGATCTTCATGTGGTATGGCATCTATCTTTTCCATCTCTGCTTTTCTTGCTTGCTTGTTTATCTCTTTTATATCTCAGAAGAGATTGATTTAAGACACTAATCCTGTCTTAGTAACATAACAAAGAAAACCCATTCCCAAATGGAATTATAAATACAGGCATAGAGGTTAGAATTTACAACATGTAAATTTTTTGGGGACACAATTCAACCCATAACACCCTCCAGAAAGGTTGAACCAGTTTACACTCTTGCAAGTAGCTTAAGTTTTTTCCTCTGGGTATCAACCTCTTCCCTCCATATCCTTTTTTGAAAGACTTGGCTTTCTTCCTTTACAGTGGAGGGTGGGGAACCATTTCCCACCTCTTCTGCAAAACTGAAATCTCTAGCTGCTACCTCTGCCACTACAGAAGTCCTTGGATTTCTCTTGAGAGACTGATTCTAACTATGCCTGCTTCCAGATGGGTAGCCTGAATATGGTCTTCCTTGGTGTCTTGGCAATACCTGCTGTTTTGGTTCTGCAAAAAAGGTCACTCCCTATTTCATTCTCTTATGTGGGATTGGGCTGAATTTCATTTCAAATATATTGACTTTGGAGGCTGGGGATACACTGGAGTCCTGGGTGACTAAAGGGGGTATGCAAACAAGAAACTGTGTGACTGGAGTGACAGTGAGCAGGGTATTCAATCACAGTTTCTGTGCAGGTGGCTGCCTTACTTTGGGGGAAGTTCCAGGGTCTGATTGAGAAGTTTTACATCATCGATTGCCGCTATCCATATGAGTACCTGGGAGGACATATCCAGGTGAGTTTACATTGTGAACTATAGCATGGGAGGGACTGGAGATAGCTCTTTACTGAGAAGAGTCTGGACAAAGGATCCTGTGAACTCTAGAACTAGAACAGAGATTATACATTTGGGGCACATCAGGGCTCTCAGTCCTCATTCGTGTTTTAATTGTGGACACCTTGAGCAACTTACTTTTCCTTTCCCTCTTAGACCAGTCACCCTCTTTCCTATAGAAGTGGTACCAAGGGCTCCTACCTAGAAATAAAAACATGTTAATCCAAGGACTGTGAAGCACACTTTAAACACTCACTGTTCATGGGCATTTCTCACAATGATTCCTACACTTTAGGCAGTTCATTTCTCTGAACATGTATTGAGTACCTACTATTTGCCAAGCTCTATGCAAGACCCTGGGGGTAGATACAAAGATAAAATTAGGTCTCTGCCCTGAACGCACTTATAATCTAACCTCCCTGGCCCAAATATCCCAGGACGGTAGCCCAGTCATTTCTAACTGTTGGCAATGTCCACAAACCTTTGAGGAATCACTTATTAAAACTTTTCTTCTAACAGGGAGCCTTAAACTTATATAGTCAGGAAGAATTGCATAACTTCTTTCTGAAGAAGCCCATTGTCCCTTCGGACATCCAGAAAAGAATTATCATCGTGTTCCACTGTGAATTCTCCTCAGAGAGGGGCCCCCGAATGTGAGTTGTCTACACAGGTTAGGTTGGGTTATAGAAATGGATCTTAACTTGGTACTTACCACCAGGGAACCTTCCCAGACGAGTTTAGACAGATACTGAATGAGTGAGAGAGGTCATGCTCTCCACTGGAGTCTGGAGAATGTTGGGAAGATGGAAGGAAGGAGTTTCTACATTTCAAAAGTTTGGAACGGTAAAGGAATGAGGCCCCAATGGAGGAAGGAAGGGAAGGGTGGTGTTACTTGGCCCTTGTTTGCAAAAATGGTGAGATCTGAAGGTCCTTTTTTGGGTTAACAATAGTTTATTCTTCCTCCCTTTCCCAAATGAGTAGCCCAAGGAACCCTGACATTATTCTTTTTAGTCCATCCATCTTCCGGTTTTCTCTAAAGGTGCCGCTTTTTGAGAGAAGAGGACAGGGCTTTGAACCAATATCCTGTGCTATACTACCCAGAACTGTACATCCTCAGAGGGGGCTACAGAGACTTCTTTCCAGAATATACGGTAAAATGTGGGGCAAGGAGGGAGCCCAGACTTGGCAAGAACCAATTTAACATACAGTTCCCAAGCCTCTGGGAAGAAACTGCTGATCCTTGTTAGCCATCACCAGTAGTGTCTTTATTATACTTAGAAGGCAGAGTTCAGGAGTCTAGAGAATCTCTTACTCTGTCCCTTACCTTCCAGGAGCTGTGTGAACCACAAAGCTACCGCCCTATGCACCACCAAGACCATAAGGCTGAGCTGCTGAGGTGTCGAAGCCAGAGCAAAGCATGGGAAGGGGAACGGCAGCTGCGGGAGCAGATTGCCCTCCTGGTGAATGACATGAACTCATGATAAGGGGTCAGCCTCTGACTGCTAAGGACTCACCAAAAGACACTGTAGACATCCTTAGCAGAAAGAAGCCATCTTCTCTGTGGGTGGATCCAGGATTGTTAAAAGATGTCTGAAAACCAACAAGCTGCCAAGCTCATGAAATCCTGGGCCTGGGGATTGGCTGGGTTTCAGTAGAGCTCCTGGCTGATGGATGAGTCCTGGGACTGGCTCTATAAGGCTGTAACCTTGTATTACACAGAGATTTATTTTGCTTCTGGGAGCTCTTGCATTCCTCTTTCCAACTCTTCCCATAAGCCAGCCAGCTCTTCTCTCCTGCGCTTCTGGTTATGTAAGAGAGTTGCCCATCTTCTCTATGTATTTTCCTTCTTTGTTTTTCTCTCTCTTCCCTTTTCTTAAATGGGAGAATAAACATATCAGAATGAGAGATGTGATTGTGACCCCAGATTGTGCTCCTAGAATATCTGTACAAGGAACAGTAATCACCAAATTAGATTCCTTCAAACAAGGGTGTAACCATCTTTACTCATAGTTGAGGCCAAGGTGCTTTTCTCTAGACCTTGTTTTTCAAAGTATGGACCCTGGACTATCAGCATCATCTGAACTTGTTTGACATGCAAATTCTCAGGCCCCACACCAGATTTACTAAATCAGAAACTCTGAGGTTAGGACCCAGAATCCTGCATTTAACAAGCAAACAAAAAAACTCCCTTTCAGATAATTCTAATGCATGCTAAATCTTGAGAACCACTGCCCTGGAATTTAAACTTTTTAAACTGCATTCTTCAGCAATAGCCCAGGCTTTCCGTTTCTAGACATTCCATACATAACATGAGTTACCTACAGGTGTGCCCCAGACTCAGCACCACGTGTATCTAGGCTTAGAAAATGAAAATGATTAGCATTCTCTGAGGCAGATCATAAAGTCCCAGGGTGTGGTGCAAATGGTTAATTCACTTGGCTAGTAACTGAAAGGCTGGCAGTTTGAGTCCATCCAGAGGCACCTCGGAAGAAAGGCCTGGCTGTCTACTGAAAAATCAGCCATTGAAAACCCTGTGGAGCACAGTTCTACTCTGACACACATAGGGTCATCATGAGTCAGAATCAACTTGACAGCAACTGGTTTACCAATAGGCCAGGACTAGAAAAGGACCAAGCACTCATGGGCTTAGACAGATAGAATAGAGGCAAAAATGACTTCTTCCCCAGGTTTTGGAACAGCATGACTTTTTTTTAAAGTGAGTGGGAGGAAAGGAGGGTTGTAGCCATAGGGCAGCCTACAAGTATGACTGGGTGGCTGGACTACATTCATACACTGCATAATGTCCATTCAGGCAACAACCGACTGCATATATGTCCGTGGTCCCATAAGGTTATAACAGAGTTCAGAAATCCCAATTGGAGAACAGGATGTAGCAGACATAACCTGTTGTAGCAAATGTAACAGCTTCCCACACGCCACAGGTGTATCTCATGTCTCTTGTATACAAAACAATTGCACTGCCAGGCATATAATGGTACAGTACATATATAACCTATAATACGCATGTCTTGCTAGTCATAATAAACACCTATGTTATTGGCTTATGTATGTACTGTACTGTAATTTCTTTTGTCCCTGGGTTATGAACATCTGACTTAAATACAACCCTTAGTTACAAACCAACCCCCATAAATCCTATTATATTAAAAATTGAAGGTACATGCAATGGTTCATAATAACAAACGGGCACTACTTTGCGACACGCATCAAAACATTATTATTGCTGTATTATTATGTTAAAATGTTTTAGTGTATCTGGAAATGTTTCTTTATGCATAGAAAGGTATACTATATACTAAGACAAATATTTAACTGATGTTAGATATAAACGGTACCTAACTGTTCCGATTTATGTACAAATTCAGACATAGGAATGGAACTTGTTTGTAATCTGGGGACTGCCTGTATATAATACGGTGTTCGCACAATGTCCAAATCACATAACATCTGTTTCACAGAATGTATGGTGGACATTAAGAGACACATGACTGTACTGATTTTGCAGGGTTCGAAGGTGCTCTTCCTTGGAGTGCTGCATGCATGCCTCACAGCAGAGGGCACTCTAAGCCAGCTGCCTGGAGCCTGCAGCCTTCACTTCTAGCTACTACCTGTTTGTCCAGAGGAACCACTCTGGCCTTCTCGCTAAGCCCTTGAGCGCAGAAGGCCTGGGGAAGAA
This sequence comes from Trichechus manatus latirostris, assembly GCF_000243295.1. Lineage (NCBI taxonomy): Eukaryota > Metazoa > Chordata > Mammalia > Sirenia > Trichechidae > Trichechus > Trichechus manatus. The sequence continues at coordinate 5,357,871 of NW_004444016.1, read as the reverse complement.
GAAAAACTGCTGCTACATTAAGTAGAAATGGCCGAGGGAAAGATGCTGACCTTCCTGATGCTCCTCCATCCCACTCTCCCTACTCCCCACAGCAAATGCTTATCCCCACTAACCAGGAACTCTTAGTGGTCTAAGGAGGAAACTGCTGGAAGCACCTCTTTCAAGTGTTAGGAAGGTCCCCAACTCTGTCTACCTTTGTGGGCCATTTCCTGATAATTCTCTCCAGAAAGTAGAACCAAGCTCCCACCTGGGAAGAGGTGAATCGCACACGTGTTCACATTTCAGTAACTTTAAGGGGAAATTCTGAGTTGCAAAACAAACTAGGGCTTAATTTGTTATCTATAAGGTCCCTGAGTGGCACAAATGTTTTGTGCTTGATTACTGAAGGTTGGTGGTTTGAATCCACCCAGTGACACTGAAGAGAAAGGCCTAGCTATCTGTTTCCATAAAGATTACAGCCAAGAAAACCCTATGAAGAAGTTCTACTCTGTAAACACATAGAAGTTGACATGAGTCAGAATCAACTCTACTGCAACAGTGTGTAAGGCTGGGTTCTCTAGAGAAGCAAAACCAGTAAAGCATATAAGTATATATATAGAGCGAGATTTATGTCAAGGAAACAGCTCATGCAATTGTAGAGGCTAAGAATTCCCAAGTCCGTGGAACAGGGTAGAGGCCTCTCCCAATTCACGGAGCCGCAGAAGCTGGTGAACCCAAGGTTGGCAGGTCGGAGAGGGGCTCCTGCTCACAGGCTGTGAAGGTCAACGAATTCCAAGATCAGCAGACAAGACTGCAAGGTTTCTTCTGATTCACGTAGCTGCAGGGGCTGGTGAACCCAAGATCAGCAGGTCAGGGAAACAGACTCTTGCTCGCAGGCCGTTAAGATCGACGAATTCCAAGATCAACAGGTAAGCTGCTAGCTCAATTCCCAAGAACTGGAGGTGAGACAACAAGAGGCAGCTGCTGAGTCTGGAACAAGCCAAAAACCTTGGCAAGGCGAGCAGGTGGAAAGTAACCAGCAGGAGGCAGAGAGATGAACTGAGGGGGCAGTGAGCTGCCACAGGCCCTGCCGCTGCCAGTATGACTCAACAGATTCCATCATGGGGGTGATCACATATCAGATTTCAACAGGGAAGTGATCACAACTTTATCCAACTGCTAAAACACTGAGAATAGTGGCCTAGCCAAGTTGGCACACAATCTTAACCATCACAAATGGGTTTTTAATTAGTTGTCCAATTTGTGGATTAGTATCTATTTTTAATTAGTTATGTACTTTGTGTGATGATCAAAGACTACAGCCTTCAATATGGATTACACCTCAACATAAAGAAAACAAAAATCCTCACAACTAGACCAATAAGCAACATCATGATAAATGGAGAAAATATTGAAGTTGTCAAGGATTTTTTTCTACCTGAATCCACAATCAACACCCATGGAACCAAGAAATCATCCAAACCAAAAAAACAAACCAAACTCGTTGCTGTCAAGTTGATTCTGACTCATAGCGACCCTATAGGGCAGAGTAGAACTGTTCCATAGGGTTTCCAAGGAGTGGCTAGTGGATTTGAACTGCCGACCTTTCGGTTAGCAGCTGTAGCTCTTAACCACGGTCTGTCACCAGGGCTCCAGAAATCGCCCAGCAATCAAATCAAACGACGTATCGCATTGGGCAAATGTGCCACAAAACACGTCTAAGGTGTTCAAAAGCAAAGATGTCACCTTGAGGACTAAGGTGCACCTGACCCAAGCCATGGTATTTTCAATCGGTTCATATGCATGCGAAAGCTGGACAATGAATAAGGAAGACCAAAGAATTGATGCATTTGAATTAATGGTGTTGGCAAAGAATATTGAATATACCATGGACTGCCAGAAGAGCAAACAAATACGTCTTGGAAGAAGTACAGCCAGAATCCTCCTTAGAAGCAAGGACGGCAAGACTTTGTCTCATGTGCTCTGGACATGTAATCAGGAGGGACCAGCCCCTAGAGAAGGACATCATGCCTGACAAAGTAGAGCGTCAGCAAAAAAGAGGAAGTCCCTCAATGAGATGGATTGACACAGTGGCTGCAACAATGGACTCAAACATAGCAATGATTGTGAGGATGGCGCAGCACCCGGCAGTGTTTTGTTCTTTTGTATATAGGTTCACTATGAGTCGGAACCGACTCAATGGCACCTAACAACAACATCTACTTTGTGAAGAATTGGATTTGCCTAAAAGGCAAGGTTTTCTCATATGAATTCTTGTATTATTTTTAATTTGTATTATTTTCAGGAATAATAATAGCTAACACTTTTGAGTGCTTATTGCATGCTAGACTTTTTCTAAGCCCTTTATATATATACAAATTTTCACAACAATCTTGATGCAAGTACTAATTATTATGCACATTTTGCAGATGAAGAAATTGAATAACAGAGGGATTAAGTAACTTGTTTAAGGTCACAGAGCTAATAAATGGTAGAGTTGGGATTTGAACCCAGGCAAAATGACTTCAGAGTCTGTATCCTTAATGAATTTTGCTGTTACCAAGTCCTTAATCAAAGAACAGTGTGACTCTCTAGAGTTGTCAGTGTACTGGGTGTTAAATATGCAAGAGCCTCAATTGTAGGTTCTTACGAAGTCAGAGCCATAAGGGCTTGGGCTTGAGAGATGAGGCTAAGGACAGAGATACTAAGATCCCAGCCCAGAGACCTCAGCATAAGGTGATATAGTGGGTAAGCTCTGCACTGGGCCCCTTGCACTGGCTAGTATTGGTTCATCATGAATCAAGTAACAAAGAATGGAAACTTTTGGTCTAAAAACTGCTTCTGGTTGTCAATTTCAGACCAGGACCTGGCTAGCCTCTGTCATAGAGAGTGGGAAGTATGGAGGATTCTCTTTCCCCATTCAATTTAGACAAATGTTAAGGAAACACCAAATCCTTTAAACATATACATCCCGGGTGTCAGTTCTAAGTGCCACAGGATTCAAATGTGAATCCCTGCCCTCAAGAAACTGACAAGGTGGAAAATGGTTCTCTTTGTTCCCATCTCAACAAGCACTCTGGTCCATAGTATATTCAGCAAAAGAAAGTACTGCACCCTCTAGCTCCAAAGCAGCAGGTCAGTGGTGGGGACTGGCCAAGTTCACAGAATAATTAATGCCAGCATGCCACTGAGGGTAATAGTATTTATACAGTACTTGCTATGTGCCAGACACTATGCTAAACCCTTTACCCAATATATGTTTCTTTAATCCTCACAATTGTTTCATGAAGTAGATGTTATTACCCTTAATTTTACAGATGAAGAAACTGAAGCATGGGAAAATTCAGTGACTTGCCCAAGGTCATCCAGCAAGTATTGGAAATGGCATTTGAACCTAGGCAGTCTGTAAAGTTTATGCTCTTAACCATTCACTATACTGCTAAAACCTCCCAGGGTAGAATAGCAACAGAAATTAAAGCACAACAGTGGGAGCGGGCTTGATAGAAGGCAGAATCCCTACAGTCTGACCATAAGAGGAGAAAACCAAGATTACAAATGAAAGTACAGAGTCTTTGGACCTTTAGTCCCAATCAGTGGATTGTAAGGTTTGTGTCTTAATCATTTTTGCACCTGGCACAAAGCTGGACCCATAATCAGTCTCAAAAGACATTATTGAATTGAATAGTAGCTGAGTATCATAATCTTTGTAGAAAGGACTGACTCATTTGTCATTATCCACAAGGTTCCCAACAGCAGTGGCTGCTTATCTAGCAGGTGTTGGCAGTCATAGAGGACATGGTGTGCTGGAGGGGCTGTCAATATTAGTCTTGGAGTCATATTTATTTGTGGAGGCTTCCTCTCCCCTCCCCTAGCCTTGGTTACCAATCCTCATTAAAGGCCCAGTGATGTCAGGCCCTCTACCCAGTGCTCAGACAGGAATATGCTCCAGGTATCCCATTTCCTCTCGCAAAAAGGCAGGCCTCTTATAAGTGGGATTGGGCATTGCTCCCAGCCTATCAGCTTGACCCTGTGCTTGCCTCCCAGGTCCATTTGATGAGGATAGTATTGAGTAGACACTTTAAGGGCACCTTGAGTAAATGCCCTTTCCCATCCCATCCTCCTACACCAAAGACTTGAATTGGCTTGGTTTCTGGCAGAGGGGGAGGGCAGAGGTGACAAACCCTTGACCATCCCACATCTTAGTTGGCTCGTGTGTCTCAGCTCTTTCCTAGCATTCCAATCACCTGAAATTGTTATTTTTTTACTTTGTAAATTCTTTTTTGAAACTATTCCCCAAGTGGAGAGGAAAGTGGGGGCTGTCAGCTCCCCAATTACAGGTTTCCTAGCCTTACTGGAGGGAGGGCTTGGGAAAGGTAAATAGAGTTAAGGAGGAGCTGGGGAAAAACAGGCCCTGTACAAAGGCTGAGTAGCCAGATGTTCACTTTCACAGCTCTCCTGTAAAGCTGGCAAGGGAGATATAGATTAAAACGAAGCACAAACTCCATTTAAAGTGCATTACAGCTCAAGAACCAGCTCCCCCTGGGCAGAAGGAGGGAGGGAAGGGCACAGAGGCCACATCAGTCTCCTTCCTTATCTGGGGCTACATGTCTCTCTCCTAGCTTTGTGAAGGGTGATTTACACCCCCGGCTGGAATGACTCTCTTTCTGGGCTGATCATATCAGCAAATGCCACCCCCCACCCCACAAGAGGCCACAGCAGGATGGCCATATTCAGAAGCAGCAGCCAATAAATCTCAGAGGTTTATACTGCGTTTCTCAATACCCTCCCTCTTGGCCCTCTGCCAGGCTGGCTGTGGAAGTAAGGAGGGAGCCTGAGTAGGAGAGCTAGGAGGTGAAAACCTCCACTTCCTTTCACCACCTTCTCTTCTTTCTCTTGTGCTGCTTACTTCTCATCCTTCCGAACCCTTTAGCCTCTATCTTTACCCTGGGAGCCAGTGAGATTCAGCCCCCCAAAACCAAACCTCCTACCCTCCAGTCGATTCTCCGACACTTAGCGACCCCATAGGGTTTCCGAGGCTGTAAATCTCTACGGAAGCTGACTGCCACATCTTTCTCCCGCAGAGCTGCTGGTGGTTTGGAATTGCCGGCCTTTTGGTTAGCAGTCGAGCACCTTAGCCACTGTGCCACCAGTGTTCCTTGAGAATCAGCCCCAAGCCCAGTAAATACCTCTTTCCTCAGAGGTAAAAACTCTGGGTTCTGGGCACAACTGTGGTTCTATCTAACAGTTTCGAGTGTCTTGCTCTCCGAAACTCTTCATCTGAAAATGATGGGGCTCCTAAATGGTCTCAGTAGTCACTTCCCTCAATGATCTTGTCTCATCTAGGGAAATCTCTGCTATTTAGTCTAAGGGAGGTTTGACCCTTCCATCCCCCCTCATGACACCAAATTTTGGAACTTAGTTTGATAAAGCTCCTGCGACCTGGCCCTAGGTTTGCTCACAGCAAAATCATTTCACCTGTCTGGGACTCATCTTTGCAGAGTCTTGGGCTTAATGACAACCAAATCTTACTCTTGAAGATTCTTATGAGGGGAAAGTAAGACCACAGATGTGCAAATTCTAAGAGAAAAAAATTACTACAAATGCAAGTGCTCTTGTGCTGGTTTGTTCAAGTTTTGTTACAAGATTTCTTTCCTAGTAGTCGCTGTTGTGCTTTGGGTGTGTGTGCGTGTGTGCAGAAAGTGAGAGTTTTTTGAGAAATATTTGGACTTCCAGAGATGGCCAGTCTCCAGTAGCAGCCTCTACATTGTCTTAGGCAGAATTCTTCCTGTAAGCGAAGTTCTCGGCAGACAACAGGTGGACAGACTCGGGTGGACCACTCTCTTCCTCACTGCACCCCGGTCGCCCTCTGGACGCAGGCCCTCGTCCCCACCCCTGCCTGCTTTCTCCGTCCAGTAGAAGAGCGGCGCGGTGCGTCGGTCCGCTTCGGAATTGGAGGGCGACGCCCAGGACCCTGGTGGGAAAGAGTCGGCGCCGAGCGAGGAGGGGCGGGAGGCGCCGGCGGAGGGAGCCCAGCTCGCAGAGTTCAAGCGCGAGGGGCGAAAGGAGTGCAGCCCCGGGGACAGGCAGAGTGCCTCGCGGGGGCGGACACCCAGCTCCCGCGTCACCGCCATGGCGCACCCCTCGAGCCCGCGGCCGCTGCCGCCGGCGGTCCTGCTCCTGCTGCTGCCGCCGCTGCTGCAGGCAGGTGAGTGTCGTCTGTGGGTACGTGGAGACCGCACGGGAAGAGCAGTAGCGGGAGGTGGAGGTGAGCATATAGCCGGGGCTGCCCAGAGAGGGCTCAGCCTGGTGGGTTCGGGTCTGCTGGAGCAGCCACCAGGCGGTCCAGTAGGTCCGTTCACTCGAGCCTTACGAACTGGAGGAGAAAGCCTGGGTGCCAGGAAGGGCCTGGGTTCCATGCCTAACACAGTGTCTGAACTGTTGGGGATTAAGTGCCAGCAATGGCCTGGGCACCCAAGCATCTCCTCGCTCCCAGTTCCCCTCTTCTCTCTTTTGAGGTGCGACTCCACAGTCACAGAACAAGCTACACCCAGGCCACTACCAAAACAGCATCTGTAGGAGGGGGCAGAATCTGATTAGAAGCAGGACTGCTAATTACTCCACAGGGGCTTCAACTCTTCCACCCTCTTTAAAAACTGGGGAAGGGGAAACTAGGTCCAGATGAAGAAGAGGTTTATGTTAGAACTGACTTGTCACAAATTAGGGTTGTAAATTGCTGCTCTAGACTTGCTAACATCATTATTTGCTTGTACTGTTGAGACTATTGCTCACCACCTACCTATCACACCAGCACCATTTTTTTAATTGGAACAGAGAACTGGTTTTTGGGCGGGATGGCCTTTCCTCTGCAAGCTGCCAAGCACCTGCCTTGCCCTATAATAGATCCACGATAGATGTTTTGTGGAATATATAGTTCAAGGAATAGGACCAGACCCCTACCATTCCCTCAAGGAAAGTCGGCCTGGGATCTGTGATCCCAGGGAACATGTCCATGGCGTTTGGAGTGGAATGGGTGGATCTCTGGAATCTCATTGTGAGGCTTCTGCCCAGAACCTGAGGAGAGGGAATCCTGAGGCCTAGATTGCACACATTGGCGGGAGGCCTCCTCAGTCCACAAGGTGGTACTGCAGAGATGCAATCTTAGCTGCAAGACAGACTGGAAGGAGGGAGGGAAAGGACTGGTACTGTCCAGACTGACTCCATCAGTAAATCAGTGTGGTCTAAGTCACCACCCATCTCACTTGACTGACTGCCCAGAAAATTCCACTAACACTAGCTGTATGGCTTGTCATGTCAGAATCGGAGTAAATATTAAAACCCTTCCTCCTTAACCAATTCAGTGAAGCCGAATGGGTGACAGGTCTATTTTCCATGATAATTCTTGACAGCAGTGGTTTGTAGTTAAGAAGCCTCACTGAAAATCCCTAAAACATCCATCCAGGAGTTGCAGTGTAGGACCAATTGCTCTCCAAGAGCAAAAACAGAGGGTGTTAACGACTGAGTGGAAAATACCTCTGCTCAGGGCCCAACAAAGCGTAAAAAAACCAAAAACCCAAACTCATTGCCATCTAGTTGATTCTCACTCATGGCAACCCCATTTACTTCAGAGTAGAACTGTGCTCCATAGTTTTCAATAGCTGTAATCTTACAGAAGTAGATTGCTGGGCCTTTCTTCCACAGCACTGCTGGGTGGATTTGAAACGCCAGCCTTTTGGATAGTAGAGAAGAGCACAAACTGTGCCACCCAGGGACCTGCCAAGCATAAAAGAGACCTCTAATTCACAGGAAAGTGGCATCATGTATTGAAAATCGTCCTGGACTAAGTAGGAGGTGGGAGTCGTAGGTTCTAGCCTTGATTTGCTACATCCCCTTGTGTATGTTCCTTTTTTTTGTTCATCCACCTATAGAATGGGTGCCTGTGCTATGGGCTTTATTAGGGAGCAACAAATGAGAGTCTTGTGCCCTGAAGTATAGCTTGAATTCTGCCCCATTTGCAGCTACTCATTCTTTGATGAGCCAAGAAGCAGAAAACCAATTCAGGAAGCCAGGCTTCTGACTAATCACTATGAAATAAAGACATGCCAGTGGCAGTGTAAATTAGGAGGGGGGCAGGAGAGTGGCGGAGACTGTGACAAACTAGAAAACACTTGTCAAAAGGGCAGTCATTACTCAACTCCAGCTGTTGCATTGTGGGGATGTGGGCCCAGTGTTGCCATTTTTGAAGAGAAGTTGGAAATTCAGAATTTTATGTGAAATACAATTTTTAAATGTTGGCAAGTAATTATAATTTTTAATTACAAAAAAATGCAAAATGCAAAAGAAAGAAAGAATATACGATGTAGACTGAAGAAAACACAACTGTACTCGGGATTAATTTGTGACCTTTGCCCTAGATCGAGTCTATGTTTCACAATCCAGGAAACCCAAGTTCTACTCTGTTCTGATGAAGTTTAAGGTGACTCCCAAGTTCTTTTGTTGAGCTGGAATGCCCCTAAATCCACCACTGCTCAACCTTTGTGAATGATCAGGTAAAAAATTAAAGAAATTTTCTTTTGAAAGTTGTTATGACTCAATATTTAGTCCACTTAAGGCACTGAGACTTGGACCTGCTACTTTTCATTCAGCAAACACTTATTGGGTACCTACCCGAAGTACCAACATTTTAAACTTTTAGTATTTTTCAACCAGTTTCGATCCATATTTCCCTTTTGATAAAGATAAAAATCTCATGCCTTCTTTTAAATGTTTTTTGAAATTTCAAAAGCTTTTTTTATCTCCATATATAAAATTGCCAAAGATGCTTTTTTAATTATTGTAAATATGTATACCACAACATTTGCCAATTTAATGTTTTTCACGTGTACAATTAGTGACATCAATTACATTAGTCATGTTGTGCAACCATCATGAATATCCGTTGCCAAATTTTCCATCACCATAAACAGAAACTCCATGCTTCCTAAACAGTGACTCCCCCTTTCCCCTCCTCCCCACCGCCCCGGTAACCACTAATAAACTTTGGTCTCTATGTATTTGCCTATTCTAGATATTTCATATAAGTGAGATCATACAATATTTGTCCTTTTGTGATTGACTTACTTCACTGAGCATAACATTTTCAAGGCTTACTCATATTGTAGCATGTATCAGGACTTCATTTCTCTTTATATCTGAGTAATATGCCATTGTATGCATACACCATATTTTGTTTATCCATTCATCTACTGATGGACATTTAGGTTGTTTCTATCTTTTGGCAATAGTGAATAGTGCTGCAATAAACATTGATGTGTATGTGTCTGTTTACATTGCTGTTCAAATATGGTTTTTTTGAATTATACATTCCCTCTGGAAATTTTGATCTACCCCCAAAAGGGACCTATCCTCTCTCCTCTTCATTCTTTCCCTTGGAGAAATTCTGATTTAATCCAGTTCCCTCATTTTACAGTTGAGAAAACTAGGGTCTGGGAAATGAAGTAAATTACTCTAGGTAGGGCTGGGACTAGAGTGAGGCAAGTGAAGGGGTGTTAAGAAACTCGGTAGTCGAGATAAGTAGTGTTTTAAAAAATCAAAATTAATGCAAAAAAATCCATAATGAACAAAATATCAAAATTTTGAATAAAAAAGTAACAGTGCCATGGTGAGCCATATTGGGGCCTGAGGCAAAAGGAAAAATCAGTAATACTGATCCTGTATTTATGCATTGAATATGGCATCAGCTCTCAAACTTTAGGGAGCATTAAAATCTCCAGTGAATTTTCTAAAATGCAGATTCCCAAGTTTTATCACTAGAGATTCTGATGCAATCGGTCTGGTGTGGGGCTCAGAAATCTCCATTTTTAATGAATAATCTAGATAATTTGAGGCTGTACTGGAAGAGGAGGTTTGAGTAACTGAATTCTGAGGCCCCTCCCAATTTTGGGACCAGGCTTTACAAGGCTTGTAAACCAGGAATATAAATTAGATTTTAATCTAAGTGCCGCGGAAACTGTTGGAGGGACTTAAGCAGAGAAATGAGATGATCTGATTTATAATTTTAAAAGATAGCTGCACATAATGCCAATCAACAGTAGAATTATGTTATATTCATGTAATAAAATGCTGTACAGCAGTGAAGGAGCCCTGGTAGCACAATGGTTAAATGCTTGGCTGCTAATCTAAAGGATGACAGTTTGAACTCACCTTGCTGCTCTGCGGGAGAAAGGCCTTGCAATCTGCTTCCATAAAGATTACAGCCAAGAGACCAAAAGGTCAACAATTACTCTAAAGCAAAGATGAGAAGATAAGGAGGTCGGGAAACTAGAGTACAGGAAATCAAACAACCAAAACACAAAGAGAATGTTGACACGTTGTGAAAAATATAACTAATGTCAATGAACAATTTGTGTAGAAATTGTCAAATGGAAGCCTAACTTGCTGTGTAAACTTTCACTGAAAACACAATAAAATGTTATTAAAAAAAAATTAAAGCCAAGAAAATCCTGTGGGACAGTTCTACTCTGTCACGTAATTGACTCAATGGCACCCAACAACAATAACATACAGCAATGAAAATAAGCTATTGAATTTCAGAAACATAATATTGACAAGCAAAAGGAGACAAGAAACAGAAAGTACATATTGCATGATTTAAAAACAGGCCAAAAAACAAAACAAACAAACAAAAAAAAACAGGCAAAACTAGTCTCTGGTGTTAGAAATTATGAAATGTCATAGTGAGTGGAAGAGGGCTTCTGGTTGCTGGCAATGTTCTGTTCCTTTATCTGGGTGCTGGGTACACAGGTGTATTCATTTTGTGAAATTCATTAAGCTGTACATTTTTGATTTGTGCATTTTTCTGTATGTTATACTTCAGTAAAAAGTTTATTACCAAAGAAGATATACAAATCTCTAACAAGCACATGAAAATATGCTCAGCATCATTAGTTATTAGGGAAATGCAAATGAAATTGCCAATGAGACCACACCCATGAGGACAGCTATAATTAAACAAACGAAAAAACAGAGAGTAAGTGTTGGTGAGGATAAGGAGAAATTGGAACCCTTATACATTACTGGTGGTAATGTAAAGTGGTGCAGCCACTATGGAAAACAGTTTGGCAGTTTCTAATACAGTTAAACATAGAATTACCATATGACCCAGTAATTCCACTCCTAGGCATATACCCAAAATAATTGAAAATAGGTATTCAAGCAATACTTGTACACCAATGTTTATAGCAGCACTATTCACAATTGCCAAAAGGTGGAAACAACCCAAATGTTCCTCAGTTGATGTACAGATAAATAAAACGGGGTATTTTCATGCAGTGGAATATTATTCAACCATAAAAAAGGAATGAATTATAGATACATGCTACAACATGGATGAACCTAGAAAGAAGCCAGACACAAAACACCACATATTGTATTATTAGAATAGGCAAACCCATAGAGACAGAAAGAAGATGAGTGGTTCCCAGGGCTGGGGGGAAGGGGAAATGGGGAGCAGCTGCTTAATGGGTACCGAGTCTCCTTTCGGATTGATGAAAATGTTTTGGAACTAGATCAAGGTGGTGGTTGCACCACATCGTTAATATACTAAGTGACAATGAATTGTACGTTTTAAAATGGTTAATTTTATGTTGTGTGAATTTTGCCTTATTAAAAAAAGAGTCTTCCAACTTAAAAAAAAAGAGTATTAAAAAAGATGACTGGATAGTATAGAAGAATGGGTTTGAAGGATGGAATAAGGGAGACCAGTAAGGAGGCTTGGCAGTAGTTCAGATAAGAGTTGATGGTGGCTGGAGCTAAGGAGGTGGTGAGGGATGTGGAGAGAAGTGGACAGATTCCAGATATGTTATGGAGTTGACAGAACTTGTTGGTGGATTGAATACAGGATGTGAAGGATAGAGAAGCGTTAAGAATGACTTCTAGATTTTTTTTCCTTGAACAACTGGGGGATGATGGCTATTACACCATAATGGAGGGATAAGGATCCCCTTGACAGAGCTTCCTGAGTCTTAGGAGCAGGGGCTTTTTCCAGTGCTGAGTTATAACCAACCTTGGTATTCCTGAGCAAGTGAGAGGTTCAGGTTACCCTTTTTTCCCTTCTGGCAAGAGCTCAACTCCAACCCCAACCAGTTCCTACATTCAGTTTTTTTTTTTTTTTTTTAATAATTTTTAAGTAATGGAAGACTCAAGAGTTATTTCTGACTCTTATGTAACACTCCTTTGCACATTCTCAACACTTTTCTCATGATGCTAGCTAGCCCTTCCCCTGGCATGGCTCTGCCCAGGACCCTGTTTCCCTGGCCAGGAAGGGTCATCAGGCTCAGCTTCAAACAACTGCCCTCCTCCTCCTTTTGGGAGGCTGAGCCTCCTTTCCTCAAATCCCCCATCTGTTCTTGGGCCTGGTCTGTACTGTTGAATGTGACAGCTGCAGACTGCCCAATCCTGCTGGGCTTCTTTCTCCTCATTCTTATTCCTAAATAGCCTTTTGTGCCATCCCAAGACTTTCTTGCCCAAGGTTTCTTTGGGAAACCTTCCACCCTGTGTCACGACTTGTTACTCCCAGACAGCTACTCTGACCTTATGTGAACCTCACCTGGTTTCTCATCCTCTGCAGGGGACCCCCTCCCTACAGAGGGCCGGTTTATGAATAGCTGTATCCAAGCCAGGAAGAAATGCCAGGCCAACCCCACGTGCAGTGCCGCCTACCACCACCATCTGTATTCCTGCATCTATAGTATAAGTACCCCATCACCTTCAGAGGAGCCATCAGTCCCAGCAGAGTGCCTGGAGGCAGCACAGCAGCTCAGGAACAGCTCTCTGATGGGCTGCTCATGCCACCGGCGCATGAAGAACCAAGCTACCTGCCTGGACATCTATTGGACTGTTCACCGTGCCCGCAGCCTTGGTGAGGCCCCCATCCTAGAGTGCACTAAGCTGGGGAAATGGGAAGATGGTTCTTGGGGGCTGTTTATTCATCTTACAGAATATGGGCCATGTGGTAGATTTCAACAGGGATGATGATGAAACTCTGCATTTGACACCAGTAAGAGGTGGGGAGAGGAATTGGCAGTATCCTTTTAGGTCCCCACGGCACTGCTCTCTTCTCTCAGCTTCCCCTGTTCTTACCTGGCAACATGTAGCTTCCTCTTGGCAGAGCACTGAACCAGGCTGAGGCCCAGCCTGGGGAGCTGCTGGAACAGAAGTGTATGGAGAGGAGATGGGGAAAAGGATCTTAATACATAAACAGGCTCCAGATACTATGTAATCCACAGTTCAGAGAGACTGGAAGGTGCATTCTGGTCCAGCCCTCAACAAAAAGGATACATATTAAGTAGACGAGAGAGAAGGCACAGGAAAAGCAGAAGAGAGGAGCCTCCTCTGACCCTTTCCTTAGACCCTTCTTTGTATTAGCTTTTACTAGACTATCCTGCAGTAATGAAACAGTGACTTGCAAAACAAGTTTATTTCTTGCTCATGTTCTGTGTTGGCTGTTTCACATATGTTCTTGATTGTGGGATTCAGGCTAAAGGTGCAGCCTCGTGTGGGATGTGCCCTTATCATGACAGAGGGAAACAGCAATGACAGAACCATGCAGTGGCTTTTAAAGCTTCTGCTCAGATGTTACATACACTACTTCTGCTCATGTTCTATTGACAAAGCAGGCCACATGGCCAAACCTGACATCACTGGGGCAGTGAAGTATACTCCTCCTATAGGAAGACATTGCAAATCACATGACAGTAAATGAGTATATATACAGGGAAGGCAAGGAATAATTGGTAACAATAATACAATCTACTTTAGTCCACCACTTGGTCAAAATATTCACTTCCCTCCCTTCCACAAGCAAAATATACCCACCTCCCTTCCCAAGAAAGATGCCCTAAAAGTTCTACACAAGCATGACATTAGGCTTAAAGTCTAGGATCTCATGACCGTCTCTATGTCGGGTCTGGATGCGGCTCCTCTTGATCTAGAAACCTATGAACTAAAAAGACAAGTCATCTGCCTTCCATACATTTTGAGTATGCAATAATGGAACAGGGACAGGATAACCACAAATAACACTTCCAGTTAGAAGGGGGAAGAATGAGAGGCACACAGCAGACACTGACTGGTTCACAGCAATTCTGAAATTCTGCTAGACAAATGTTGCAAGGGCCCTGTTCCCTGGGAGTACAGATTGTTCCTTAACACCGTAATAAAGTCCTCTTTCTGCTCCATGGGAATAGCTGCTTTATCCACTGTTCTCTAGGACTTTTGGCCCAAGCCCTCTGGGGAGTCCTTCCTTTTCCATTGTTCTCTTTGGCCACATCTGAAGAGGGCATTGGAGACTACAGCCTTCTTGGGGACTCAGCAATGTTCTCAGCCTGCTTTCTGCCTGAGGAATGTTGGGACATTTAAAGGCTCAAATAGTTACAGACTCTTTTAATCCAGGCTAGTGGCTTATTTAACAGTACAACTCTTGCAAAACATAGTTGTTTTTTATCTCTTTGATTTCTGTCACCTCGTGTGCCGGCAGCCTTTCTCACCATTGTTTTCAAGATATGCATCTCTTTCTAGACCTAATTAGAAGTACTTTGCCCTTACCAGGCTTCTGTGGGAGAGCCAGTACCATTTTTTTTTTTCCCCCTGAGAGCTTTGGCCAAACTGACAGGATTTATTGGGTACCATCTTAATCAACGGAGAAATCTCTAAAAAGGTGTGATAGCCACACACTTCATTTGATCTTTGCCCTAAGGCTGAGTTATAATTGACCCTATCACTCAAAGCATTTCTCAGTTTTATCTTTTACCATTTGAATATGAGAAATAGTTGCATCTCTCAATCCTGCAAGCCATAGAGTTTCGGGGTTCTTTCTTTTCCCTTTCATCTGTACCTTGCAAACTGACCAGTTCTTTCCTGAGCTTATATGTATTTTTGTAGTACCTTGCCAAACGCAGCCAATAGCAATCAAGACATATTAGTAACTTTCTGATTCTCAGCTTTTTCCCCTTAAAGCACAAGCTCATTCAGTACATCATCTTTCTTCCAAGTTATTGCAAGCAAAAATTTTACCAAATGCTTTGCCACTGCATAACATGGGCTACTATCTTTCCAGCCCCCAGAAGTAGTTTCTTCACCACCCACTGCCCAGTCCCAAAGCCAATGCCACATGTTTTAGATTTTTTTATTACTGCAGCACTCCATTCTAGGTATCAATTTCTTTGTCAATAAGAATTTGCTAGGTTATGCTGCAGTAACAAACAACTCCCAAATCACTGGCCATCAACCACAAAAATTTATTTCTTGCTCATGTTACACATCTGCTGCGAGCTTCCACAAGTGGCTTCATCTCTTCTCCACCTGTCTTCTTCATTCTAGAATCCAGGCTGGTAGAGGGGAAAGAGCAATAGTAGGACCATGTGATGGCTCTTAAATCTTCTGCTCAGGTGTGACTTATGTCACTTCAGCTCACAATCCATGGGCCAAGGCAAGTCACAGGGCTAAGCCTGACATCAGTGGGAGGGTGCGGCGGGGGTGGGGGCGTGTACTCATCTCACAGGTACCATGAAAGTTGCATGGCAATAGGTGGGGATGTATAATCCTCCCACAAGGTGGGTAGCAAATAATTGAAAACAATAATACAATTTAGTACCTTCCTTGTTCCCTTCTTTCTGCTCCCATCCTAATGGCTTCTCTTTCATAACTTCCCCTGAGACTTCTCCCCAGATCTTCTCACCGCCCCCCTTTTTCCCTTGGGAGTTTGTAGTTCTTCCCAAGGATCCAGCCCATCCTCTCCTGTTTGCCTGACATCGTCCATATTCCTTTTGTCTTGAAGATGCATTTACAGAGACTTACTGAGTGACATCTCTGCAAGATTTATTCACCAATATTTATTCAGCACCTACCATATATATGAGCTATGCAGAGATTTTATAAGACCTAGTAAGTCCCCTTAAGGAGCTCACATCCCCATGGTGGTGTGTGAGAGAGATATGTTTGCTTTGAGATATTGTCTCTTCCTTCTCTGCCCTTCCCAGTCAGGTTCAATTTGGGACCTGGTCTCACTTTCATCTCCTTAGCATATGATGCATCTCCATAGCCAAGTGGTCAGGCCTGGAATAGAGAGTCCACCACTGTCCCTTCCCTAATAGCAAGAGAAAACAAGAGACAGGGTCTCCTTTATTATGTACCTGCAGGCAATATGTCTAATGGTTAGAAGCAGTAACTCTGGAATCAGATAGTCCCAGCTCCACTTCTTTTTAGCTTATGTGAGTCTGAGCAAGTAACTTAACCTCTCTCATCCTCAGTTTTTTCTTACTTATCCAAAGGCTTTTAGGAGAATTAAATGAGATTTTATACACACACACACACACACACACACACACACACACACACACAGTCTTAGTTATCTAGTGCTGCTGTAACAGAAATACCGCAAGTGGATGGCCTTAACAAAGAGAAATTTATTCTCTCACAGTCTAAGAGGCTAGGTAGCCCTGGTGGTGCA
>NW_004444016.1:5297588-5341288 GCF_000243295.1 Trichechus manatus latirostris | reverse complement strand
CTATGAGTTAGAATAGACTTGATGGCAGTGGGTTTTAGGAGGCTAGAAGTCTGAATTCAGGGTGTCGTCTCTAAGGGAAGGCTTTCTCTGTCGACTTGGAGGAAGGTCCTTGTCTTTTTGAGCCTCTGCTCCTGGATGATCTTCGTGTGGCTTGGCATCTCTCTTTACCCATCTCTGCTTTGGTCACTTGTTTAATCTCTTTTATATTTCAAAAGAGATTGACTCAGAATACACGCTACACTAATCCTGCCTCATTAACCTAACAAAGACAACCCATTCTCAAATGGGATTATAACCACAGGCATAGAAGTTAGGATTTACAACACATATTTTTGGGGAACTAATTCAATCCATAACACATACACACATACACATACGTAAGATTTATTTATTTTCTATATATATATATATATATATAAGATATGTTAATCAATTATATATATAGATACACCACATACCATAGTGCCCAGCACACAGTGTGCTCAACAAATGGTAGCTGTTATTTTTCTTATCATTAAACTCACTTTGTTCATCAAGCCCAGCCTATGCCTTCAAGACCCCGCCTTTTTCTAATCTCTGCACAGCTTACAGCTAGTTGGGTAGACTTGTGCTTTTTCCTTTTCTCCACAGGGCTTTGAGGTCTGGCCCAGCAGCCTCAGCCCCTCCTCCCACCCCCACCCTGGTCCTCAGGATTCTGGTGTTCCCTTCACCTTGTTTCTAGGTGACTACGAGCTGGATGTCTCCCCCTATGAAGACACAGTAACCAGCAAACCCTGGAAAATGGATCTCAGCAAACTGAACATGCTCAAACCAGGTGTAGAGGGCAAGCCCAGGCTGGGTAATGGGAGGCTGGGCCTGGACTCCAAGGGAAGGGTTTCTGGTGGGGAACACGCTGGGGGCCTTGTTGGGGAACAATTCCTAGCTTGCCGGGTGACTAAAGAATCATTATGTTAGCATGGGAGTCTGAGCTGTGGGCATGGTCTGGTCCTACAAGAGCCATCCAAAAGCTACAGCTATTAAGGAGGCGTTCTAAGAGAGCCCGTTAGGGCTTCTCGGTTCTGAAAGGGCGATCCCTACAAAGGGTGTGGTGGGAGTGGCAGGAGGGGCAGCAATCTCAGAAAAGTGTACTGAAATGGAGTATTTACCCTCATTCGAGGCAGCCCAGAAAGTAGGTTTTTGTCCCTAAAGAATAGGAAATTGTTTGTTTTCAACCAGTCTAAAGGGATGGGCGAGGTGTTGGGCAGGGAAAATGGTTCGAGAGTGTGTGACTCCACACGGGGTGACTTGGGGTGGGGAGCCATCAGACTGGCAAGTACTATGATGTATGCTTTTCAGGAAAGTGAAGCTGTTGGGAAGGAACATGCCCACACATGCACTCTCTTTTTGAGAAGGATTTGAGTTTTGTTGTACAATCGGTTCTATATATTAGAATTTTGAGAAAAAAATAGAGATTTGTGCACAACAAACTCTCAGTTACAAGGAATCAGTGAATATCCTATTACTTGATTGTTTTGGCTGCTGGAATATTCTGTTAGTAAAATTATCACCATAATTTTCTACGACTCAGAGTACAGCGAACTTTTATGCATGAATCAATGAAAGGTGGACAAGTGACATTAAAACTGAACAGAATAGACAGGTGCTAAACAAAAACAAACAAACAAAAACTAAACAACTTGGTTGCATCTGTTTTGGACAGTTCAGAAGGTGCTTTAGAATGTTGCAGGGACTCTAGGTTAGGATTTCCACCATCAGATCTCACCGAGGAAAGGTTTGGTTATTTGGGTTTTCTGGCTGCTTGAATTCTAGATAAATGGCTGTAAGATGTATATGGATTTTTTTTTTTTCTCTTTTTCTTAACCTAGTCAAGATGAGGAGTAGGATGGGAGAGTCTCAAGAATACCAGATATAGTTTGTGGGTAGAAAGAAAAACCCTGGATTAGGAGTGGCCTTATTCAAGGCAGTCCTGCCGCTCCCACTTCCCCCACAGCCTACAGAGTTACATTAGGGTGCTTACGGGTTCTTACGGAGGTCGGGCTGCAGGTATGCTTGGAGGGCACAGCCTGCTGACTTGGTGCCCCTCTTCTCCCAGGCTCAGACCTCTGTCTCAAGTTTGCCATGCTGTGCACTCTGAATGACAAGTGTGACCGGCTGCGCAAGGCCTACGGGGAGGCATGCTCAGGGCCAGGATGCCAGCGCCATATCTGCCTTGAGCAGCTGCGCGCCTTCTTCGAGAAGGCAGCGGAACACCGCGCGCAGGGCCTGCTGCTGTGCCCATGTGCACCCAGAGACCGGGGCTGTGGGGAACGCCGGCGCAACACCATTGCCCCCAGCTGTGCACTGCCGTCTGCTGTCCCCAACTGCCTGGAGCTGCGCCGCACCTGCCTCTCCGACCCGCTCTGCAGGTGCGGGGGTATGGGTGGGTCCTGGTGGGAAAGGGCGTGGTGCGCTTCTTGGGGGCCTGCTTGCCAGTGCGGTGCTGGGCCTGATATCCCCCTCCCGGCAGGAACTGACTGACTTCTTCACCAGGTAGCCACCTTGGATATTTTCTGAAACTATTTTCTCCAAAAGAACTTTTTTCCCCTTTATGTAAAAACTTCAGAAAATACAAAAGCATACAAAAAATATCATTCCAAATTCCATCACCTGAAGATAACTGTATGTACTTTTGAGGGCATTTTCTTCCAGTTTTTTTCTTTTCTATACAGATAAGCACAATTAGACATTCTGGGAATATATTTGCGTCTTGCTTCTTTCACTTTTGTTACATATCTCATGAGTATTTTCCTGTGGAGGCAGTATGGAGTAGTGGTAAAGACTCAAGCTCTGAAGTCAGATGTGAGTTTAGATCCTGGGTCTATGTGACCTTGTGCACATCACTTAAGATTCCATCACTTAACCTAAAATTCCATCACTTAACCTAAGGTTCCGTTTAATTCTTTTTAAAACTAAAAGAGATAACAATGCAGACCTCATGATATTCTGGTGAGAGTTAAATAATTTACATAAAGTGTTTAGCTTACTGGTGCAGAGTAAGTGCTCAATAAATGGTACCCGTTGCCATCCAGTTGATTTCCACTCATAGTGACCCTATAGGACAGAGTCGGACTGCCCCATCAGGTTTCCAAGGCTGTAAATCTTACAGAAGTAGACTGCCACATCTTTCTCCCTGGAGCAACTGATGGGTTTGAACTGCCGACCTATCAGTTAGCAGCTGAGTGCTTTAACCACTTCACCACCAGGGCTCCTTCAGTAAATGGTAGTGCTTCAGGGACGGGTTTGCCAATAAGCAAGGTAAGCACCTGCTTAGGGCATCAACAAAACAGGGGCACCAGCTGTCCAAAGCAAAGACCCATAGATGCCAACCACACAGGACACAAGGAAAAGCAAGCACCACAGTGGAAGGGAAGTGGCAGGGCACTAAACGAAACTGATACCAGCTTCAGTGCATGAGAATGCGCTGGCCGGAAATAAAGTTCACACAGGGTCATGAGGGTGCCCATGCACAAGGTTGTTTAAGCTATGAGGCCCCTACCACTTCAACACCTTCGTTGACATCTGTTTCCTGCAGTTACCTCTGGTGTAGTTGAAACTCCTTATCTCCGTGAGTCTATTGGCAGTATTCCATTTCTTTTTAATAAACAAGAGATGGGGGTGGGATGTTGAGTCTAACTCTTGCTACATTCACCCAATGTGCAACTGGATCCAAGATGAGTGGTTACTGGACAAGGACAGATTATGTTAATAGATAACAGGTCTCTGATCCATTTTGAGAGAGCTATCTTGTACATCCACATCTGCTTTATACATATTCCTAACTTTAATGATCACAAACTTCACAAGAGGATGCTCATTTTCGTCCCTAAAGAGATTCAGAAACCCTCAGTGTACAACAATGATTCAAGAAAGACTGGATTCATTATCTTTATTATATGTGGAAGTAGATATTGTTTGGCAGCTTAATTATAACAAAATCATTGAAGAATTTGTAAGAGCAAAGAATAGAAAGAAATGTTTTTAATTATAATATGTTAGAGATGAAAGATCTATCTAAAAATAAAATATAATAATTTGTTTTCTGATCATTAAATTTTCTTTTATGACATCTTTTAATTTGTTAATTTATAATTATAGCATTTATTATAAAACAAGCATAAAAATTGAAGTATGAGTCGTTTAAAGCAAAAATAATGAAAGTCAGTTTTCACTGTGGAAGACCAACAGGATTTTACATTGATTGTTGAAACATCTAAATTGACTGATTCTATTTTTTTTTTTTTGTAGAATATGTGGAATATTCCTTTTGTAGAACATGCGGTATATAGTAAAAATCTCAGTACCCTGCATCCACTAAAAATTTTATAATCCAGTTCATCTCATTCCGCTAAAATGGCATCATGCCACTTTTGCATTCAATCACTAATATTATAGTCGCATTTAAAAAGAAGTTACATCATGGATAGCTACCACACACTCACGCACACACACATACACATCTATATATACATGTATATATATAACTCAAATATCCTATTCGAATGCATGAGTGAGCAGAGGAGGGGGCACCACAAATTATCAGTGTTTAGGGCCCTCACATGTCTTAATCTGGCCCTGTAGTGCTTATTTTGTCATTTACTGTACTTTAAGAACTTGATTTTTAAATGCCTGCATTATATTCCATTGTATGGAAAGTATTCACTTATTTAGCCATCTCTCCATTGTTGAATATTTATGTTACCTTCAGTTCTTTGCTATAAATAATGCTGTAACAAATGTCACTCTTGTTCATTAATCTTTATGCACATCTCTGATTATTACTTAGGATGTGTTGCTACAAGTGCCATTACTTGATCAAAGGATATGAAGATTTTTAAGGTGTTTGATATATACTCTCCAGCAAATTTGAAATTCTGATCTGGCTTTCCCCTGCCTTTTCAAGGCAAAACACTCACCAAATTGAAGTTATCATCCGTTCAAGTGACAGTTGTTTATAATGAGTCATGTCAGCCTAGGCTTGCAACTTTGTTCTACCACTTACTTTACTTATTGTGGAGTGAGTGCTAACAATAACAATATCTAGCATTTACTAAACAGTATTTACCAGGTACTGTGCTCAATGCTGTACATACATTATCTTATTTCATCCTCACAAAAATCCTATGAGGTAGTGCTGTTATCATCTCTTTTTTCATAGTTGAGCAAACTGAAGTTAAAGACGTTGCCCGAGGTCTGCTAACTAGGGATTGTGGAACCCAAATTCAGAGTGAGATGTTGTGGGAGCTGGAGTGACTGTGCATTTAATTCTGACAGAGGCTGGTGTCACTGAGGAGGATGTCCTGGGCCAGGCTCCATGCAGAGGAGGATTTGCATGAAGATGAGCAGGCCAAGTTAAAGGGCAGCGAAGGTGAAGGCTGTAGACCAGACCCTCAGTGGTGACTCTTGAAATTTCTTTTCTTCCAGATCACGGTTGGCAGATTTTCAGACTCACTGCCATCCCATGGACGTCCTAAGGACCTGTGCAACAGAGCAATCCAGATGTCTGCGAGCATACATGGGGCTGATTGGTAAGGCTGGGGTACATGTGTAGGGAACCCACAGCTTAGTCAGCTGTTGAGGGATAAGAATGCTCTGGAAACTAACCCAGAAGGAGTGCTCCCGAGACGGATGGGAGAGAGTGGGAGCGGAAATTAGGGTTGACCTAGGCCCCGAAAACACCTTTCCCTCTTCACTCCACAGGGACTGCCATGACTCCCAACTTTGTTAGCAACATCAACATCAGTGTCGCCTTAAGCTGTACCTGCCGAGGCAGTGGCAACCTGCAGGAGGAGTGTGAGCGCCTGGAAGCGTCCTTCTCACGTAATCCCTGCCTCAGTGAGTGCAGTCCACCTGCTGCCAGTTCCCATGGCTAGGTCAGCTGAACCAAAGGGGTTGGGGGAAGGGTCAAGTATGTGCTCCAGACTGGTTCTGCCCATCTCCTGCAGACAGAACAGCCACCTTCTCAGCATAGGCTTCTATCCCTGCAGCCTGGAACTTTCTTCCTTTTCACACTTTCTGAGTGACCCCCCAGGCTGCCTCTTCAACCTGTGTTGGCCCCAGGGACATTCTCCAGCCCAAGGAACAAACAACTAGAATTAGACAATATCCCATTCCCACCTGCCACCCACCTACAAACCAGGGTCCCTGTGGCATTCCCTTTCCTTCCTTGATATCCTGAGAAATCTCCAACAACCACCTCCTTCCAATCTGCCTTCTCTCCTCTCCTCAGTGGAGGCCATTGCAGCTAAGATGCATTTTCACAGCCAACTCTTCTTCCAGGACTGGACAGACTCTACCTTTTCTGTGATGGAACGCCAGGTAGGGCCTCCTCTATTCCACCCCTCATACCTTTCCCTTACCATCTGGAAAAAGCCCAAACAAGGCAGACAAGGGGATGGAGGGGAATAACCTCCTTATCACAAATGCTATAAACTACTGATGGACACCTCAGGAGAGGCGGCAGGTCTTGACTGAGGCTGTTGGGGTGAAGTGGGTGGAGATGCAGGGTCTCCTAGGCTGACTCCATTCCATTTCTTCCACAGAATAAAAATCCTGCTCTGAGACCACAGCCCTGCGTGACCTCTCTTTTCTCCTGCATACTTATCTTGACTCTGCTCCTGAGATTCTGGTAGCTGAACTTCCCCGGGGGCCCTCTTCCCCACTGCCATACCCAACCTAACCTGCAGCCTACAAGAGGTGATGAAACAACAGCCTCAAGAAGGAAGTGCAGTGCATTGTGTGGCAACCCTGACCCCACTCCACCCATCCAGTTGATTCCTAAAAGCTAGGGGTTATTGACCTCCAGATCCTCATTGGCTGGGTTCTCAATCCTTCCACCCCTACCTCCACTTCTGACTCAGGCAGCCCTTCCTTAGGACTTGGTGACACCACCATTTAGCTATATCTTCTGGTAGTGACCAGTTCTGCCAAGCTCTCTCCTGATCCCTTCCTCCTGCCCACCAGGATCACCTAAAGAGGAAACACCTCGCCATCTAACAAATCAGTCACTCTCTAATACATTCCAAGCAGGCAGGGCTGGGTGTTCTAAGGCAACCTAGAAAGACATTTCCCATCATGAGAAGAGCTGAAGCAAGACTCTGCTCCCTCCCTTCCCCCATCTCCTCTGAATTAGGAATGGGAACCTTCTGCCTGCACTGCCCTGCCCAGGAACCCTACAGAGCATATAAGCATCAGGGATCAGCGCCCCTGAGCCTTGCTTTATTCCTGCTATTGCCCCAGAGTCCCCCCAGACTCTTGGATCATGATTAAACATTTTGACTTAAAACTTTGCTCTTTTCACATTTTCTCACATGGTAAATTCATACAGAACTATGAGTGTTACAGACTAAAGAATGCAGGCTGGGTGATCAGGAGATATGGCAACCCTGCCACCGACTGCTGTGTGACTTTGGGCAGGTCTCAGCCTCTGTGTGTACTTGACATGGAATTGGCAGAAAAAAATGGTTTATGTGAGGCTGTGGACCTGGTATGTGCCCCAGCTCCAGCCATTCCTGGGATACTATGAAATGTCTGCCACAGCAGCTAAGAGGGGGACCCTCAGTCAACCACAGCATTTATTAAGTACCTGTATGTGTTATTGGTCTGCTACAGACCATAATGGGGACCAGAGGAAAGGATAGATTGATCCTTGATCTCAGGGAATTTGTAAACCTGTTGGGATAAGGATATATCTACCCATGCAAAGTAGCTGCAAGAATATATTTATAGGGCTGAGGACATTTGTCTAGTAATTCACTCACTCTTTCAGTATGCATCTGTTGAGTGCCAGCTCTGCAAGGTGCTGTGCTGGGTGCAGGGGATTCCAAGGTAAGACTTAGATCCTGTTTTCAAACCTTTCATACACCAGAACAGGGAAACAGACAAACACGACAGTTAATAAGTACAATGCAATGTGATTAAGTACTATGCAATCACTTTAACAGTAAGCTGCTTTCATTGAGCCCTACTGTGTGCCAAGTACTTTAATACATTTATTCATTTAATCGTCCAACAACACTTGACTTTGTCAGCCACGTAATTGTGCTCATGCAGAACCTGTACACATAGACCAAGAGGCAGTGGTTCAAACAGAACAAAGGAATACCCTCTGGTTTAAAATCAGGAAAGGTGTGCGTCAGGATTGTATCCATTCACTATACTTATTCAATCTATATGCTGAGCAAATAATCTGAGAGACTGGACTATATGAAGAAGAACATGGCATCAGGATTGATGGAAGGCTTGTTAACAACCTGCGATACGCAGATAACACAACCTTGCTTGCTGAAAGTGAAGAGGACTTGAAGCACTTACTGATGAAGATCAAAGACCACAACCTTCAGTATGGATTACACCTCAATATAAAGAAAACAAAAATCTTCACTACTGGACTAATTAGCAACATCATGATAAATGGAGAAAATATTGAAGTCGTCAAGGATTTCATTCTACTTGGATCCACAATCAACGTCCATAGAAACAGCAGTTGGGAAACCAAATGAT
The DNA here is from genome assembly GCF_000243295.1 of Trichechus manatus latirostris. Classification (NCBI taxonomy): domain Eukaryota; kingdom Metazoa; phylum Chordata; class Mammalia; order Sirenia; family Trichechidae; genus Trichechus; species Trichechus manatus. The sequence continues at coordinate 5,332,750 of NW_004444016.1, read as the reverse complement.
GCATTGCATTGGGCAAATGTCCTGCAAAAGCTCTCTTTAAAGTGTTCGAAAGCGAAGATGCCACTTTGAGGGCTAAGATGCACCTGACCCAAGCCACAGTATTTTCAGTCGCCTCATATGCATGCAAAAGCTGGACAATGAATAAGGAAGACAGAAGAAGAATTGATGTTGGTGGATTCGAACCTTTTGGTTAGCAGAGGAGCTCTTAACCACTGCACCACCAGGGCTGCAGACACATAGTAGGAATTCAAAAAAACTAGCAATTATATGGTTTTTGTAGAGAATTTGGACAATATAGACAATTCTAAAGAAGAAAGCAAAGATCTTTGAAATTCCACCACCCAGAGGCAACCATTCTCAAACTTCCAGACTGTTCCCTGCACATCTGTGCACATGAGGATCTATGACGACATATAATTTTATGTAAGAGGAGCCCTGGTGGCGCAGAGGTTAAGCACTTGGCTGCTAACCCGAAAGATCAGAGGTTTGATCCCACCAGCCACTCTGCAGGAGAAAAATGTGGCAGTCTGCTTCTGTAAAGATTACAACCTTAGAAACCCTGTGGGTCAGTTCTCTGTCCTGTAGGGCCGCTATGAGTTGGAATTGACTCGATGGCAACTTATTTTTTCTTTAAATTTTTTTGGGGGGGGTCACACACTGCACATCAAAGTGTAAGTCACAGACATCCTTCAGCATCCATGAGTAGAGCTTGAGCAGCATCATTCCTTTTATCAGCTGTATACATGGTCATGTGTGAATGTATCATAGTTTTATTAACCAGTCCTATATTGAATATTTGGTAGTCTTCCCATTTTCTCTGAGCCAAGTTTTAAGGATGTGCAGAGGAGCTGCCAGAGTGGTGAGTGGAATAGGCAAGCCTCTCCTTATACATTCTTATATCCCCACAGCCTGCCCTGCCCCAGGAAATGCTCAGCCAAGCTACCTCTCTGCAAGCTCCAGTAGAGCACTGGATCAACCTTCCCCCTTCTCCTCCTAGGAGGATCTCTAAGCAGTCATGGCCTCTCCATTTGCCTTGGCTCCATTAGCCTGAGGCTGGGGGTGTGAATGGTAGTCATTCCTTGCTAAGTGCTTGAATTAGACTAATAGGTCATCTGTGCTTTTCTCTGAAGAAGGTCCAAATTCCTGGTAAACAACCAGACCACTCCCAGCCCAGGGCCCAGAGCCAAGACCTGGAGTGGGAGTGCAGTGGCTTGACTGAAGCTTTTAATGGCATCCTGGCTGGAATGGTTAATGCCATTAGACTAGCTTCTGGGTATCGAGGTTGGAAGGGCTGCTGGCAACAGTGGTAAGTGCAGAGTATTGAATTACAGGCCTCTCCGTGGTTAGGGTAGAGCAGACTATCTTTTAAACAGCTATCTTCAAATTCACTCTTTTAATCATTCATCAAAACTTGAATAAGCACTTATTCTGGGATAGGCCAAGAGTTTTTTTTTTTTTTTGCCACGAGTATTTTTAAAAGGGACAAGATCTGTTCCTACCCATTTCTGAGCTACCATTTTGGTGAAGGGGCAGCCCAGGACTTAGGCTACTGGAACCCAAGTTTGGGCAGTTGGCACGCTTCAGTTATCCCAGTGATTATAACATCCAGCTGTGTAACTTTTGGGAGCCCTGGTGGTGTAGAGGTTAACAGCTATGGTTGCTAACCAAAAGGTCGGCAGTTTGAATTCACCACCTGTTCCTTGGATACCCTATGGGGCAGTTCTACCCTGTCCTATAGGGTTGCTATGAATATGGATCAACTCGATGGCAACAGGTTTTTTTTGTGTAACCTTAGGAAACATTCTTCACCCCTGTAAGCCCCACCTGCACCCCATTTGTACAGTGTGGATGCCAATAGGAATATCTAACTTAAAGGGTTATATTTTTTGTTTTGCTTTGTTTTTAATAAATAGTACATCAGCAATTTATTGGCAATATCAAATAAAGTGTATATCCATTTTAATAATTTTGGTTGACAGTTTTTTGGCTTCCTATTCAAATGCTATAAGAATAAGGAATTCATGCTTATTTTTATCTTCATGTAAATTTAAGTTAGATAATAGTAACAATATTTAAAATCAACTCATGGGGCTATTTTGAGGACTGGAAATAATTATAACATTTAGCATGGTGCCTGATACAGGATAAACACCCAATAAATGGTAGCTATTATTATTTGGAGTCCCTGCGTGGTGGAAATGGTTAAGCACTTGGCTACTAATGAAAAGGTTGGCAATTTGAACCGACCCAGAGGCCCCTCATAAGAAAGCCCTGGTGATCTACTTCTGAACAATCAGCCATTGAAAACCCTATGGAAAGCAATTCTACTCTGACACACATAGGTTTACCATGAGTTGGAATCGATCCAACAGCAACTGTTTTTTTTTTTTTTTTAAATCATTATTATTATTTCTGGGAGGGGATCGAGTGGTACCGTGTATTCTACTCCCTGCCTTGGAACAATGGTGAGGTGTGGTGCTGGTTCTTCCCTCCAATTGTGAGCCAGATTCTGGGTAGGGACCCATGACTCAAAATCTGAATTCCAGGAAGCCAGAACTTTGGGTCCGTAGCTCAGGTACTGAGGGACCTTGGTCAAGTCTTGGAGTCAGAGAAAGTCAGTGTCTTAGTCAAGGCTCTTTTGGCCGCAAGTAACAGAAACATTGAAATTACTTACTGAAAGGGGAATGTTCCTCTAGCTCCCAGGTCCCGGAACAGAAGAGGTTTTACTACTGTGGGGCTTGCTAGATTTCTGGTCCTTGCAGTTGAAGAGCAAGGCAAAGCATCACTATTTCCTCTGTCTTCCCCTCTGGATCCTGTTCTGACCAACAATCACAGGCTCTCTCCCTCATTCTTCTCTTGGGATCTCCGGTGCTCAGAAATTCTAGTCTCTTTTCAACGCTTCTACTCCCCTTGGGAGGAACCTGTTCAAACCTGGAACCTGAGAGATGATCAAATAAAATTCCACCTCAGATATTGAGCTGGTCTAGTTCTAATTTGAGATACTATGGTTGAGGGGTGGGGTGGGGGCAAGACAAACAATAATAATAGTTAACATTTATTGAGAGCTTAATTAATGTGTGCAAGGCACCATGCTAATGGCTTAATGAGCATTATTTAATTTTCATAACTACCCTATTTTATTTTCCCTGTTTTACAAGGGGGCTTATTGGGGCCAAGCAACTTGTCCAAGGTTACAGAGCTAACAAGTGGCTGATCCAGGAATCAAACCAGAATCTCCCTGACTCCCAGACTCAATCTCTGATCCACATTGTATCTGTCCAGTGTTGGGGTGAGACCCACTGTCCTAAATTATTAAAAAGGCTAGAATGAGGGTGTGGGGTCAGAAGGAGTTCTTTTGGGCTAAAGGGGTTGTTTCCTGGAAGAGAAGGAATTTGAGCTGGTCTTTGAAGAATCAATAGAATTTAGGGAGAAATAGGGGAAGGGCATCCCAGGCCTAGAGGTCAGCGAGAACAAATTCAAAAACTGGAAAAAGACTGGGGGCATGACAAGTAGTCTACTGTTATTGAAGTTCTGTGAGGCAGAGGTCTCCTTGTCACTCATCCCCCCTCCTTTGTCTTGCATGAGGGGTCTCCTCTGAGGACATAACTGGCTGCAGAGCTTCTGTTGTGAAAGGCAGGCCGTGGGGAGCATGCAGGAATGGTCAGGAACAGGCACGCAGAATTCCAGACTGGTGTGCTTGGCATCCATGGCCCTGGGCAGCTCCATGGCCCCTTGACCACTGGTGACATGCCAGGGCAGAGGTCAGTGTGTGTGGGTGAGAGGATGAAGCAGGCCTGTGTCTGAGAAGGGAATAGTGACAAGCAGGAAGGGAGAGCCTGTCCTCATAGAGTGATACCAGCAAATAACCCCTCCCTAGTGCTGACCCCGCTACTGGTTGCTATGATTAGCTGAAATGTCAGGGCATTTGTTCCTAGGGCTTGGTTTTCCCAGACCTTCCTTGGTCTTGGATTCCCACTAGAGGCTTCTTCCTGCTGAGCACCTACTGTGGACAGTATAGGGCAGGCAGTAGGTTGGCACAGTGATGAAGACAGGTCCTTGGCGAGCTCACAGTTTTGTGGTGGAGACAGACGATAGTGAGAGCCACCACTATTTGAGGACTTGGTATGTGTCAAACACTGTGCTAAGAGCTTTATATGTGTATCATTTAAAGAATTGAGCCACCTTATGGTCTTGCCTCCACATAGTATCAATCTGGCATCCACAATATTTGAAGAAAAATTTAAATAATTATTGCACAAAAATCATTATTTAAAAAAAAAAATGCACAGCAACCTTGAAATCCTCTTTCCCCTTCTGTCTCTGTGTGTTGTCTACATAAAGCATCCACCCCATAGATGCTTTTCTCTCTCTCCAGGGCTCTCCGGTGGAGATTTAGGCCATGAATACATACATACATACATCCATATATATATTTACTATTTTGTCTCTATCTTACATGCATGATCCATTTTAAACCTCCTCACAGCCCTCTGAAAGTAAGCACTATTATCCCCATTTTACAGATGGAGGAACAGATGTCTAGAGAGGTTAAATCTTGCCCAAGGTCACACAGCTAATCACTGGCAAGGGGATTTGAAGCAGGCTCTGATCTTACTGTGAAAAGTACCTGTGATCCAGGGGCTGGGAGACTCCTGAGGAGGAGGCGGTGAATTCAGCACAAGGGGATTACCAAGGCTTCATGAGGAAGCAGCATTTGAGTAGGCTGGTAGCACAGTGGTTAAGAGCTTGGCTGCTAAACGAAAGGCTGGCAGTTCAAATCCATCAGCTATTCCCTGGAAACACTTTGGGGCAGTTCAACTCTGTCCTACAGGGTTGCTATGAGTCAATGGCAATGGGTTTTTTGGTTTGGTTTTCAAAGGACAAAGAGAAGCTCAACAGACAGAGGTGAGCAATATATGTGTTTCTTATGAAAGGAGGGAGACCCTAGGGATGAGCATATCGGATGGGGGAATGTCAGAAGAGAGCTGACCTCACCCCTCCCTCTCAATGAGGGTGGGCCTGGCACTTAGGAGACTTGCCCCCTTTCCCTGTTTTTCCTCAGGCAGATTCTGCCTCTGCCCTTTTAACAGCCTCCTTCACAAAGCCTCCTTGTATCTTCTGAAAGAGACCATCTGAATCAGTCTGGGTGCCCTGCCCCCACAGAGGAAGGAGGGAGATCTATGGTGAAGGAAGCCAGAAATGAACTCCCTCGTGGGCGAAGTCAAATACACTTAATTCTTCAGGAATTTCACGTCAAGACTGTCTTAGGGACAGCCTTGGCTCTCTAGTTGTTCAAAGAAAGCATGTTGTAGTGAAAAGAACACAATGGAAAATGGATCCAGTTTGATCTGAGTTTGAATCTCAGTAAAGCCACTTACCTGCTGGGTGAATTGTGGCAAACTGCATAATCTTGCTGGGCTTCAGTCTCTCCATTTAGAAAATGATGGGCCCTACTGCCCTGGTGGCACAGTGGTTAAGAGCTCGGCTGTTAACCAAAAGGTTGGCAGTTTGAATCCAGCAGCCACACCTTGGAAACTCTATGGGGCAGTTCTACTCTGTCCTATAGGGTCGCTATGCGTCCGAATTGACTGGACGGCAATGGGAGATGGGCAAGTGGTGCCTGGTAGGTTAGTCACAGAGGAAGAGGAAATGACTGGCTGGGGGATATATTGATCTTATATTTACTTCAGTGTTGGATGTTAGTGACTTGTGAAATCCAGAATTCTCTTGCAGGAAGTGAACAGTCGTAGGAGATCTCAGGAACTTGGGTGGGAAGGTGATTCCTGCAAGTGGAGGGAAAGAGAGGAAACTTGAAGTGTTGGATGAAGTATAGACAGTGAGTTTCCTGTCCTAAAATCTCATTGTCATGCTGGAACATTTCCCCGAAACTTTCTGAGCCTCAGTTTCCTCATCTTCAAATGCCAGTGCAACTTACTGAATCAATATTGGCCAGACCCTTGAATTGTTATTTCATTTGTTTTATTTATTATTTATTTTTATTGTACTTCAGGTGAAGGTTTACAGAACAAATAGTTTCTCATGAAACAGTAGTACACGTATTGTTTTATGACATTGGTTAACAACCCCACAACATGTCAACCCTCTCCCTTCTCGACCTTTTTTTTTTTTTGGTGAAAGTATACATAGCCAAAGATACACCATTTCAAAAATTTCTACATGCACAGTTCAGTGACATCGACTACGCTCTTCCAATTGTGCTGCTATTCTCACTCTAGATGAAGGTTTACAGAACAAAATAGTTTCTCATTAAACAGTTAGTACACATGTTGCCCTCTGACAATGGTTAACAATCTCACAACACATCAACACTATCCTTACTCAACCTTAGGTTCCCTATCACCAGCTCATTTGTTTAATTTTTAATTTGTTTTTCATATTCTGCCCCATCACAGAAGAGATTTGAAGTGGCTTATAGAAATGCACACAATACAACAAAATGAAAATAAAGGCATGGAAACCAGATAAAGGTTGAGAATCAAAACTGTGTGGAAGCCAGATAGTTCAGCCAGTAACATTTAATGCCTGTGAAAAGGTCCTGCCCAGATTAATAACATTGTCCCAAGACCATTAGTCTGTCATGATTGCAGGTAGTGGTGGTTGGAAAATATATCTTAAATAGAACTAAAGGTATTATTTGTATTTTACAAATGGACCTGAGCCTGAGTTTGCCTTGGTTATAGCAAATGTGATGGCTAGGTAAGTGTGTGAGAAAGAAATACTTTGTAAATTATACAAAGTTTGTGTTTTGCAAGAGACCACAGGCAGCTGTCTCTGCTTTCTCTGCTGCCCAAGGAGTTACAAAACATGACCACTTGATTTAAATGGGCATCCAGAAGAGTAAACACAAATTAGTATTTCAGTAAGTTATCCTGCCACGCTAAAATTTATTGAGTGCTCATTATCTGCCAGATACTTTGCTAAGCACTTAAATATAATGCCTTTAATACAGTCTAGGTAACAACTTAAGGAGCCCTGGTGGCGCAGTGATTAAGCACTGCTAACCGGAAAGGTGGGTGGTTCGAACCCACCAGCCCCTCTGCAGGAAGAAAGGCCTGGCAATCTGCTCCCATAAAGATTATTTATTTAAAAAAATCAAACTTTTTGCTGTCAAGTGGATCCCAACTCATAGCAACCCTAGGGGACAGAGTAGAACTGTCCCATAAAGTTTCCAAGGTGCGGCTGGATTCCAACTGCCAACTTTTGGTTAGCAGTCAAGCTCTTAACCACCACGCCATAAACATTACAGCCTAGGAAACCCTATGGGGCAGCTCTACTGTGTCCTATATGGTCGCTATGAGTCGGATAGGGGAAGAGAGATGCCATGAAGATCACCCAGGACCAGAAGCTCAAAGAAACAAGGACCTTCCTTCAGTCAGTACTTGAGGGTACATAACAACAGAGGTAACAACTTGGAGTCCAGAGGGATGGGTGAGATTCTCACCCTCCTCAGTAGCTCGCTGTATTAAAACAAACAAACCCAGTACAGTTGAGTCAATTCCAATTCATAATGACCCTATAGGACAGAGTAGAACTGCTCCATAGGGTTTCCAAGGAGCGGCTGGAGGATTCAAACTGCTGACGTTTTGGTTAGCAGCTGAGCTCTTAACCACTGTGCCACCAGGGCTCCCTAAGCCTTGGTTATTGCTTTAGCTCCCCCAATTCGCTGAGCCCCAGTTTCCACTATTTACCTCTTGGGTTGTAATGAATCGATATGCTGAAGTAGGTCCCTATGTGGCGCAAATTTTGTGCTCATTGCTAACCTAAGGCTGACTATTCAAACCCACCCAGTGGTACTTCAGAAGAAAAGACCTGGCGATCTGCTTCCATTAAGACTGTTGTTTGCCATCTAGTTGATTTTCGACTCATAGCGACCCCATGTGACAGAGTAGAATTGCGCTGTGGGGTTTTCTAGGTTGTAATCTTTGCAGGAGCAAATCCCTAGGTATTTTTCCCACCGAGTGGCTGGGTGCATTAGTCAATAAAACCCTAGAGAGACTTCTACTCTGTAACACATGGGGTCGCCATGAGTCGGAATCTACTCCATAGCAAACAACGATAGCATGCTAAAATAGTTATGTGCTTTGCCCAGTGTTGGCACACAGAAACCACAACAACATTATAAGTAACAGCAAACGTTTACTGAGCTGATATGATCCTGAAACACTATACCCCGCTCCCATCCAGGCAACAGGATCCTGGGTTGTTAGGGCAGTAAGAGCCCCACCCGCCCCCTACACCGGCGCGGGCTCCTCGGCGCGGGCGGAACCGCGGTGGGGAAGCCGCGGGCGGCTTGCGGAGGGGGCGCGACGCCTAATGCAGTTGTCAGTTAATTACGGGAGAAGGTTATGTCATTAACGGCGGGATCGATGCAAAAGGAATTAAGAGGCTCTGGCAGCGCCGCCGCCGCCGAACCCTCTGCTCCGGCCGCGGGCCAAATTCAGAAAAAATTCGATACGCATTAGCGGACCATCAGCGGCCGCCCGGGGCGCGGGGCCAGCCTAGCGCGGGAGCTGGGCCTGGGGCGGGAGGCCCGGGCCGGACGCAGAGCGGTGCTAGGAAGGGCCAGTCCACGGGCGAGTGCCCTTTCGTGGGCCGCCCGGAGCCTTTGCGGGGTGCGGGATGCGGCGCGTGGCCCCCACCTGGCCACTCACCTTTGGAGGTGAGCATAGCGTCGTGACCCTGGCGAAGGGCGGGGACACGAAGGCTGGGTCAACGTTTAAACATCTCCAAAGAACTTCTCATACTGTTCTCAGTCTCATGCGCTCTGCCTCGGCTCCTCACCAGGCTGACTCTGACTCATCCTTCAAGACCAACTAAAATCACAGGGAAGCACCTGACCTCCCCAGATTAGGCCAGGCCACTCTCTAACAGGCCCTCACAGTACTTATTTCTCCTTCATGGCATTTATCACAATGTCAGTATATGACAACTTGTATAATTTTCTGGTCAATGTCTCTCCCCCGAGCAGCCTGTAAACTCCAGGAGAGCAAGGACCGTGTTGGTCTGTCTTGTTTACTTGCACTTAGAGAGCCTGGAACGTAGCAGTAAATATTTGCAGAAAGAATGAATCCCCTCAGCAACACAGCAAGTTGGTGGGGTGAAGAATCTGAGGGTCAAAGAAATGAAGAGACTTGCCCAAGACACACTCGTCCCCAAGCCGCAAGCTCTTTTCCTTGAGCAAATCAGTTAATCCTATCTGAATCTCAGTTTTCCCATCTAGGGGAAAATTGATTAGAGCTGCCTCTGTACTATGTGTTGGGAACTGGACTAAGACTTTATTCTTTGTTTACATTTGCTCATTTAATTCTCACAACAACCCTATGAGACAGAAATAATTTTATAAAGGAGGAACATTTGTCTCTGCCTAGATTCCTTCCCCCCTTCTGCAGCTCTGTGTCACAGGTGGTCCAATTCCTGCAGGCTGCATTTCTCAGACTCTCTTGTTAGCTGGCTTGTGACTGGGTTTGACCAGCTGGAGGCATTGACACAAGATTGGAAGGTGGGAGGACAGGAGAAGACAGAAGCCTCAGTCTTGGCAGCTTCTGGGCTCCATCTGCTCCCTTTGGCCTTCAGACTAGTAATGATAGTGGCTTCCTGCTCTTGCTAATCTATTGAGTTGCCTCACTTTTCCCTGTTCGGCTTCTTAGTTCTTCCATCATCTGTCCAACTAATTCTCTTTATTAAATTTCCTCATTTGAAATACTTGAAGTGGGTTTCATTTTTCTGATTAATTTAAGAACCTTAATTTGAACTCAGATTTTCCTGACTACAAAATCCACTTACTTACATATTCTTGCAGAAGATGACAATAGGGCAAAGCAGTAGGAAAGTGATAACTACTTAACCACCCTGTCCAGAGAGTTCTTCCCAGGTCCCTTCTGTGAGAGAAATAAGTGCTAAAGATAATGGCCTACCCATAAAGCCCATTAATAATTATTATGTTTAAGAAATTCTACTTAGCATAGCTAAAATACTGTTCACACCTATAAATGAAGGTAACAATAGCATATTGTTGTGAAGAGTAAATAAAATGTATGCCAGACACCTGGTACATGGTAGATGTTAAATGATGGTTCCTTCCCCTATTCCCTTATAACCTGGGGAATCTCCAGTGCGTTCATGTGTTCTCAGCTGGTAATCCTGGAATGTCGAGGACATCGGCTCTTTTATTCCCTAGTATTCTCCTTATCACATTGTAGATTCACTTCGTCCATTGGACTAGTGAAGGAGAAGTAGTAGTCAGATGGCTGGCCTGGCAGCTATAATACGCATATGTGTGCAATGATCTGAGTGAATGCTCCCAAATCAACTGGATCGCCCTAGAGACTTGGCTGGCAATGAACAAGTGAGAGGTGCTTTCGACGCACACATTCAGAGCCTGATTTGAATGAAGATGTATGCTCAACGGTCCCGAGGGCAATTTTCTCCTGATTGATTTGCAACTTTTGATCTTAATGGAAAAGAAGCCAAGTGTAAAGGAGGTAGCTTTCTCCCTGAACCAGAAATCCTTGCCCTGCTTAACTGTCTGAATTTGGGGGATGCCATCTCCTATTACCTGCAAAGGGGGTAGAGGCCAAAATTTATTGGGGGAGAGTGCTCAAGGTGGGGTGAGGGTTGGGGAAGGAGTTTCTTAATCTATATAATCCCCAATGACTCTGGAAAACCAGGAGATTAGAGAATCTGTGGAAGGGCCAGAAAATACCTTTGATGACTGAACAACTACAGATAACTGGTCAGGTCTTCATTCAGCCACTACAGCCTAGAGCCAGGGGCTGGTAGTCCCACCTGTGCCCTTTGAGGAGGCACTTCATTTGAGCCTGCCCTACCTACCACACAGGTTGCTGTGGTCTCATATGAATCATTGATGTAAATGCAATTTGAGGAAGTTTATAGAGCTTATGAACATATTTGAGGTTAGAATATTAAACTCGTTCAGCAGCTAAAAAGTGTTCTTTACCACAGTAGCATAAACTTCCCTACCCCTAATGGTTAAGAGCACAGGATTTGGAGTCAAACAGACCTAGGTTCCAGTATCTGCTCACTGCTAATTGGACTACTTCTAGCTTAACCTTTCTGAGCTTCAGGTTTCTCATCTGTAAAATAGGAATAATAATGCTGTGGAGGGGTTGTTGTGAAAATTAAATTAGTAGTAGAGGGAGAGCTTAAGAAATTGCAGCCATTATTAAAATTGTTCATAAGTTTATCTGCTAGCTAATATTTTGGAACAAAATAGGGAATCTGGACCAGTAGGTCATTAGAATATTCAGAATTCCCTAACATACATGCTTTGATTTGTTATCCCACAGTCCACTTCTCCAGGAACTATTTTGCACTTGTTGTTGTTAGTTGCTGTTAAGTTGGCTGCGACTCATGGCAACCTTATGTATAATGGATCTTGGCTGAAAGCAGAGACTACCAGAAAGATGTTTACCTTCCCACTCATAGTCCTGGCCAAAAAGCAAGATCTGGGCAGCCATGTTTGCACTACATGACCCGGTCCTCTTGGCTACTATTGATCGGACCAGGGGTGAACACTTAACCTAAGCTGAACCAATCAGATTCCTTCCCTGGGAATTTAACCAGTCAATTGTGGGGAGCCACATAGACTCCAGAGCTATTACCACCATTTTGGTGTGGATGAACTGAAGAAAATGATACAGAGAGATGTAGACAGAAATACAAATAAGAGACCACTTAGCCCCTGTGAAAATGATAAAGAAGGCCCTGTTTCTGACGATTGTTCAGTTCCAAGAGGCCTAGCTATGCTGAATTTCCTGTCTTCAGAGCCCATGAAATCTACATCCAACCGTTAGTGCCCCACCTTTCCTTGTGCTAGTATGAGTGCAACCAAAAGAGACTAGACTAGGGTAAGGGCAATGACTTGTCCTTTTATGAGGTAAAATGCTTCTTAAAAAAGTCAGGCAGTCTTTTTAAAATTGACCTTATATACTCAAAACACACCCTCACCTCATAAACTGGTAAACAAAAAATGGTCAAACCAGTTATTAAGCAGAGTGTCAACCACAAACTAGATGAGAAACCTTTTTTATTTCACATTTCCCTGAATATTTTGTCATTATACTGAAAATCCCAAGATATTTGATCTGCAACAGTACCTAGAAACTCTTAAAAAAAAATTCCATTACATGATCATGTAATTCCTAAAAAGATGTTGAGAACCTAAGAATGGATGAGGTTGGAGGATTTACACTGAGATAATTCCGATTTAAAGAAACAAGGGAAGAGGGAGAAAGGCTACTTTTCTGAGAGTCTATAATTCTCAATCTCAATTCCTCATCTGTAATGTGGGGATTATAATGTACCCACTTCATATGGTTGATCTGAGTATTAAATGAGATAGTGCACACAAAGTTCTTTGCCTGGTGCATGCCATATGGAGTATATTCTGTAAATGTTTTATTAACTACTATGATCATGAAAATGTGACAAAGCTTTCTACTGGAGCTGAATTTTAAAGGAAAATGCTCTAAAATTAAAATCAAAGCAAATGCTCTGGCATCCACTCAGTTTTGCAAGAGGAGGGACTGAGTCTTAGCCACTGTGGTTTTCTCAGAGCTCAGTACCATTGTAAATGCCTAATAAATATTTTTTAATAAACGTTGAGCTCTCAGTATGGTCATCATAGGACTGAAAAACAATTTGAAAGCTTTGGAAAGTAAAATGGTGATTCTCACATTCTAAGAGGACTCTGATTCTGGGGTAGAAGTATTGAAAATGGGGTAACGTGAGGAGGGTGAAGAGGAGGGGTCAATGAACCTGGAAGCTCAACATGGCCACAGGAAGAAACTTCCATAAATTCTTAAATTCTCCAGAGCTTGAGGTCATGAGCTTAGTCAAGAAGTCCTAAAGCAAACACATCCAAAAATGCTCTCCTCTGGCTCTCTAGTGGTCACTTATGTCCAAGCCCAGATATTTAGATCTATCTGTGTTCACCCGGAACCATTTCTATTATAACAGTTCCGGCTGCCAAGTGTGCTTCCAAGCAACAGATAGAACGATGTGGAAAGTCCTTGACAGATTAGTTCCAATGAGCATAGTAGATTTGAGTCCAATAAACTAAAACCATGTAATTAAAAACAAAAATCCTGCTCAGGTCTAAAGAGTTTAAAACAAAAACAAACAAACAAAGTCAAGTTTAGAATCATTTAGTTATTTTTCCTTGTTGTTCTTTGTTAGGTGCTGTCAAGTTGGTCCCAACTTATAACAACCCTATGTACAACAGAACAAAACACTACCAGGTCCTGCACCACCCTCACAACCATTGCTACGTTTGAGGCCACTGTTGCAGCTACTGTGTCATTCCATCTCTTTGAGGATCTTCTCCTTTTTCGCTGACGCCTCTGCCTTACCAAGTGTGATGTTTAAGGTTGTGTGTCAATTTGATTGCGCCATGATTCTCAGTGGTTTGGCAGTTATGATGTAATTTGGCAGCTATAATCACCTCCATAATGAGATCTGATAAAATGTAATGACCTCCATGATGAGATCTGCTATGAGCAGCCAATCAGTTGAAAGGGAGTTTCCTTAGGAGTGTGGCCTGCATCCAATATATGTGAACTTTCAGGCAAAGCTCACTGGCTTTTGCTCACTCTGAATCCTGCATCTGACCTCCTATTCTTGGGGCTTGAGCTAGCAGCTTTCCTGCCCATCTTGATTTTCGTCAGTCTCTGCAGCCTGTGAGCCAGTGGCCTACCATCTTACCTGCCAATCTTAGGATATGTCGGCCTCTGCAGCCTGTGATCTAGAGGCCTATAGTCTGACCTGCTGATCTTGGATTCACCAGCCCTTGCAGCTACATGAGTCAGGAGAAGCCTCCAGTCTGACCCACAGACTTGGGATTTTCCAGCCTCTACAAATGTATGAGCCATTTCCTTAATATAAATCTCTCTCTCTCTCTTTCTCTCTCTCTATATATATGTACACACACACACATATATATACATACACACACACACACACACACACACACACACGCTTCACTGTTTTGAAGGACCTCCTGAAGCAGTTTGCCTTCAGCTGGCAAAGCCAGCAATACACCTTCACTGTCCTATCTCAGGATATATCAACTCTCTAGCCATATGTCATAATTTAAGCAGAGACCTTGATGGCCTTTCCTTCCACAAGATGTCACACTGGTCCATTACATTCATGACATTATGCTGATTGGACCTAGTAAGGAAGAAGTGTCAGTGACCCTGGACTCATTGGTAAAACATTTGCATGCTAAAAGGTGGGAGTTAATCCAACAAAAATTCAGGCGCCTTCCACCTCAGTGTAATTTCTAGGGGTCCAGTGGTGTGTGGCAGGTCGAGATATTCCTTCTAAACGAAGGATAAGTTATTGCATCTGGCCTTTCCCACAACTGAAAAGGAGGCACAATGCCTGGTGGGCCTCTTTGGATTTTGGAGGCAATATATCCCTCATTAGGGTGTGCTACTCCGGATTGTTTATTGACTCAGAAAACTGCTGGTTTTGAGTGAGGCCTAGACCAAGAGAAGGCTCTGCAACGGGTTCAGGCTGCTGTGCAAGCTGCTCTGCCATTTGGGTCATATGATCCCGCTGAACCAATGGTGCTTGAAGTGTCAGTGGCAGATAGAGATGCTGTTTGGAGTTTTTGGCAGGCCCCTATTGGTGAATCCCAGCACAGACCCTTAGGATTTTGACACAAAGCCCTGTCATTCTCTGCAGATAACTACTCTCCTTTTAAGAAACAGTCTTTGGGTTTGTTACTGGGCCTTAGTAGACTGAACACTTAACCATGGGCGATCAAATCACCATGCAGCCTGAGCTGCCCATCACGAACCAGTTGTTGTCTGACCCACAGAGTCATAAAATCAAATGTGCACAGCATCACTCCATCATTAAATGGAAGTGGTATATGCGAGATCAGGGCCCGAGTAGGACTTGAAGGCACAAGTAAGTTGCATGAGGAAGTGGCCCAAATGCCCACGGTCTCCACTCCTGTCACATTATCTGCCCCCTCGTAGTCTACACCTATGGCCTCCTGAGTAGTTCGTTATGATCGGTTGATTGAGGAAGAGGAAACTTATGCCTGGTTTACAGATGTTTCTGTGCGATATGCAGGCACCACTCATAAGTGGACAGTGGCAGCCCTGCATACCCTTGCTGAGACCTCCCTAGGTCCAATATATGGTGATGTTTCTCCCATAGCCAGGATTCATGGGTCCAGGAAACAAGGGGTAGAAACAGGAGTGGCACCACTCACAATTATCTCTAGTGACCCACTCACAAAATTTTTGCTTAGGGTCGTGGGGAAAAATCCTAAGAGTCTGTGCTGTGATTCACCAATAGGGGCCTTAGTTCCAACAGGAGGAATGCTCCCACCAGGGGACACAATACTGATTCCATTGAACTGGAAGTTAAGCATGCCATCCAGCCAGTTTGAGTTACTCATGCCTTGCTGGGAAATCTTCACAATGGGCAGAACTTTGAGCAGTGCATCTGGTTTTTCGCTTTGCTTGGAAGGAGAAATGGCCAGGTGTGCAATTGTATACTGATTCATAGGCTGTAGCCAATGGTTTGACTGGATGGTCAGGGACCTGGAAGGAACATGACTGGAACATTGTTGACAAGGAGGAATGGGGAAGAGTTATGTGGATAGACCTCTCTGAATGGGCCAAAGAAGTGAAGATATTTGTGTCTCATGTGAATGTTCACCAAAGGGTGACCTCAGGAGAGGAGAATTTTAACAATCAAGTGGATAGAAGGACACATTCTATGGAAACCAGTTATCCTCTTTGCCCAGCCACTCCCATCATTGCCCAATGGACTCATGAACAAAGTGGCCATGGTGGCAGGGATGGAGGTTATGCATGGACTCAGCAACATGGACTTCCACTCACCAAGGCCGACTTGGCTACAGTGGAGTGCCCAATCTGCCAGCAGCAGAGAGCAACACTGAGCCCCATATATGGCACCATTCTTCGAGGTGATCAGCTAGCAACCTTGTGACAGGTTGATTACATTGGACCGCTTCCATCATGGAAAGGGCAGCATTTTGTTCTCACTGGAATAGACACTCTAGATACAGATTTGCCTTCCCTTCACTCAATGCTTCTGCCAAAACTGCCATTTGTGGATTATACAATGCCTTATTCACTGTCATGGTATCCCACACAGCATTGCCTTGGATCCAGGGACTCACTTCACAGCAAATGAGTGTGGTAATGGGCCCATGATCATAGAATTCACTTGTCTTACCATGTTCCCCATCATCCTGAAGCGGCTGGCTTGACTGAATGATGGAATGGCCTTCTAAAGACACAATTAGAGTGCCAGCTAGGCGACAATAACTTGCAGGGTTGGGGAAACGTTCTCCAGGAAGCATGGTATATGCTCTAAACTAGCATCCAATATATAGTGCTGTTTCTCCCATAGCAAGGATTCATGGGTCCAGGAATCAAGGGGTGGAAATGGGAGTGGCACCACTCACTTTATCTCTAGTGACCTACTCACAAAATTTTTGCTTCCTGTCCCCACAACCCTATGCTCTGTAGGTTTAGAGGTCTTAGTTTCAAAGGGAGGAATGCTCCCACCAGGAGACACAATACTGATTCCATTGAACTGGAAGTTAAGAATGCCATCCAGCCAGTTTGAGCTACTCATTCCTCTGGATCAACAGGAAAAGAAGGGAGTTACTCTATTGGCTGGTGTGATTGATCCTGATTACCAAAAGTAAATTGGATTGATATTACATAATGGAGGTAAAGAAGAGTATGTCTGGAATACAGGAGATCCCTGAAGATGTCTCTTAGTAATACTATGCCCTGTGATTAAAGTCAATGGAAAAAAACAGCAATCCAATTCTGACATGACTACTAATGGCCCAGATCCTTCAGGAATGAAGGTTTGGGTCACCCCACCAGGCAAAGAACCACAATCAGCTGAGGTACTTGCTGAGGGTAAAGGGAATACGGAATGGGTAGTGGAAGAAGGTAGTTCTAAATACCAGCTACGACCATGTGACCAGTTGCAGAAATGAGGACTGTAATTGGGGTAATTTCTTCCTTCTATGTGTGCATCAAATATTTTTGTTTTCTACACTTATAAAATATAAGATGTAAACAAGGATAGTGTGTTTTCAGTTGTATGCCGTATGCAATAACTTATCCTTCACTTTAGAAGGAACATCTTGACATGCCCCATACCACTGGACCCCTGGAAATTACACTGAGGTGGAAGCCTGAATATTTGTTGGATTAATTTCTCACCCTCTGGCATGCAAATGTTTTACTGATAAGTCCACGGTCATTGACATTTCTTCCTTACTAGGTCCAGTCAGCATAATGTCATCAACATAATGGACCAGTGTGACATTTGTGGAAGGAAAAGCTGATCAAAGTCTCTGCTTAAATTATGACATAGGGCTGGAGAGCTGATATACCCTGAGATAGGACAGTGAAGGTGTATTGTTGGCTTTGCCAGCTGAAGGCAAACTGCTTCTGGTGGTCCTTTGAAACAGGTATGGAGAAAAAAGCATTAGCCAGATCAATAGCTGCATACCAGGTACCAGGAGATGTATTAATTTGCTGAAGCAATGAAACCACGTCTGGAACAGCACCACCTGGTTAAGTTTTCGATAATCCACTGTCATTCTCCAAGATCCATCTGTTTTTTGCACAGGACAAACAGGCAAGTTGAATGAGGATGTGGTGGGAATCACCACCCCTGCATCCTTCAAGTCCTTGATGGTGGCAGTAATCTCTGCAATCCCTTCAGGACTGCAGTATTGCTTTTGATTTACTATTTTCCTAGGTAGGGGCAGTTCTAATGGCTTTCAGTTGGCTTTTCCTACCATAATAGCCCTTACTCCACTTGTCAGGGATCCAATGTGTAGGTTCTGCTGGTTGCTGAATATGTCTATTCCAATTATGCATTCTGGAACTGGAGAACTCACTATAGGATGAGTTCAGGGACTTACCAGACATACAGTGAGCCGAACATGAGCTAAAATTCCATTAATAACCTGATCTCCATATGCCCCCAATCTGACTGGTGGGCCACAGTGATGTTTTGGGTCTCCTGGAATTAGTCAGTTCAGAGCCAGTATCCAGTAATCCCCAAAAGTTCTGATTATTTCCTTTTCCCCAATGAACAGTCACTCTAGTTAAAGGCCATAGATCCCTTTGAGGAAGGTAGGGAGAAAGATTAACAATATAAGTTTTTGGCAGTGTAGTGGGGTCCTTCCTCAAGCGGACCTGGCCTCCCCTTCATTCAAGGGGTTGTGGGTCTGTGAACTCGCTCAGGTCTGGAAATTGATTGAAGGCATTGACTTCTATTCTGGTGATTGGAGTTAGACTGCCTGTTCACTTGACATAGAGTTCTCCTGCTTGTACAGATCAAGTAAATATTTAGTAGATTCCAATCTGTTTCACTCTTAGGGACACCATGACTAAATAGCCAACACCAAAAGTCCTTATGAGTCAGACTAACTGATTACTGCTTTGACTCTGATGTCCATTACAGTAACCATGCCCACCTTCTCTCTGTTGATTGAGTGCAGCCACTTGGCCCCTACCTCTACAGGGTCCAGTCAGCCCCATTGTAGTTAGGTGTCTTAATTCAGGTAGGGCAGTTCCCACTGTTAAATCTGACTTACAGAAAATAGCAATCACAGCAGTCTTTAAGGATGCTGGGGCTCCCTTTACAAATTTGTTCCTCACAGTTGTGGTAAAAGGTGTGTCCTCTGGGCACTCCATGTGTGGGTCTGTGAGTCTAACCTGAGAAATCCACTTTAACATGCCAATTTCCCTAAGCCTTTGGATTCCTTCTTCTACAGTATACCAAAGCAGGTCTGACACTTCAACTTGATTTAGTGTGGGCCACCACATAATCCATGCTTCAGGGAACCAACTAAATAAACTATTAAATCCTTTACTAACCTCTCAAGCTGAAACACTGAATGAAGTATCTGTGCTTAGTGGGCCCATATCAATAAACTCAGAGTGATCCAACTTTATGTTCCTTGCATCATTATCCCACACCCTTAATAGCCATCCCCACACATATTTCCCAGGTTTCTGTTTGTACACACTAGAAAATTCAAGCAGTTATTTTGGAGTGTAGCATACCTCATCCTCGGTCACACTTTGTACTTCACATTTTGGGGAACACCGGGGCTTAAGTCTAGTTACAGGTCTGGAGGCAAATATGGGTGCTGGGGATGTGTTCTAAGGAATCTGCCTTAGGTGATGCCCCAGGCAGTGTCTTAGGCAAAGGCTCTTCAGACACAGCTGGATTAATCTCATCAGATGAGAGTGGAGGGGCTAATGGTTTTACAGGGGAGGATGGCTTAACGGACAAAGATTGAGTAATTTCTTTGGATGAGAGCAAGCGGGCCAGTTCTGTTGGCAGGAATGATTCAATGAAATTTAGGGGCTCAGTTTCCCCAGCTTCCTGATTATCTGCCCATATGTCCCCATCCCAAGTTTCAGGATCCCATTTCTTCCCAATCAATGCCCTCACTTTAACTTCAGACACCATTTGAGGTTGGGAATTCAATTGACATTGTAATTCTGCCACTCTTACAACAAGACTCTGGGTTTGGTGTTTGGCAACATCAGCTCTGTTACCACAAGAAATAAGGCTTTCTTTCAGGGCATAGGTGGAAACTTTGAGGTTGTTTCTGCAACACTTGAGCTGTGACTCTGAATCCCTTAGCTCATCTCTTTCTTTTACCACTTTGTCTAGCGAAAGTAGAACCAACCAACCAGCTTCCTTGTACTTTCATTCTGAAATATTGTAGAAAAGTATCAAACATGCAATCACCCAGAGCCTCTACTCTCACCAACACCTGGTGTTGATATTTTGTGTATTTCTATTGCCACCTCATGCCATGGATTAGCAGTGCCCTCTTTACTACTGGAAGCAGAGTCATCAACATCTTTAAGACTAACCAGACTTGAGAACCAATTTAGAAAACTCATCCTTAAAATTTTGTTCCTCTAGGACCACTCCCACTACCAAATGTCTTAGGCTGGGTTCTCTAGAGAAGCAAAACCTGTGAAGCATATAAATATATATATGGAGAGATTTATATCAAGGAAATGGCTCATGTGGTTGTAGAAGCTGGAAAGTCCCAAGTCCATGGGTCAGGCTGGAGGCTTCTCCTGACTCACATAGATGCAGGGGCTTTTGAACCTAACAGTGGCAAGTCAGACAGAAGGCCTTTGGCTCACAGGCTGCAGAGGCCAACAAATCCCAAGATTGACAGGGAAGATGGCAGGGAAGCTGCCAGCTCAAGTTCCAAGAACTGGAGGTCAGATGAACAGGAGCCAGCTTCAGGATCTAGAGCAAGCAAAAACTCACAAGCTTTGCCAAGAAGTCCACTTATATTGAATACAGATCGTATCTGCAAGGAAACTCCCTTTCAACTGATTGGCTGCTCATAACAGATCTCATCATGAAGGTGAATGCATTATATCAGATCTCATTATGGAGGTGATTACATGATTACATAGCTGCCACACTGCATCATAACTGCCAAACCACTGAGAATCATGGGCCAGCCAAATTGACACACAACCTCAACCATCACAACTTGAGTGTGATATTAGTGATACTGTTCTATAATTTCCACATTTTGTTGTATCACCTTTCTTTGGAATGGGTACAAATATGGATCTCTTCCAATCAATTGGTCAGGTAGCTGTGTTCCAAATTTCCTGGCATAGATGAGTGAGGGCTCCCAGTGTTGCCTCCATTTGTGGAAACATCTCAATTGGTATTATGTCAATTCCTGGAGCCTTGTTTTTTGCCAATGCCTTCAGTGCAGCTTGGACTTCTTCCTTCAGTACCATCGGTTCTTGATCATATGCTGCCTCCTGAAATGGCTGAACATTTGGCACAGTGTCTCTGTGTACTCCTTCCATTTTCTTTTGATGCTTCCTGCATTGTTTAATATTTTCCCTGCAGAATCCTTCAATATTGCAACTCAAGGCTTGGATTTTTTCTTCAGTTCCTTCAGCTCGAGAAATGCCGAGCATGTTCTTTCCTTTTGGCTTTCTAACTCCAGGTATTTGCACATTTTATTAAAATACTTTACTCTGTCTTTTGGAGCCACTCTTTGAAATCTTCTGTTCAGCTCTTTTATTTCATCATTTCTTCCATTTGCTTTCACTACTCCACGTTCAAGAATAAGCTTGACAGTCTCTTCTGACATTCATTTTGGTCTTTTCTTTCTTTCTTGTTGTTATAAAGGCCTTTTGCTTTCTTCATGTATGATGTCCTTGATGTCATTCCACAACTCGTCTGGTCTTTGGTTACTAGTGCTCAATGTGTCAAATCTATTATTAGCATTATTTTAGTAAGTAATAAGAATTGCTATACATTGAATTGCTACTGGTATTTCAAATGCCAGCAGGATCACCCTTGGTGGACAGGTTTCAGTGCAGCTTCCAGACTAACAGACTAGGAAGAAGGAATTGGAAGTCTACTTCTGAAAAAGTTGGCCAGTGAAAACCTTGTGAATAGCAGTGGAACATTTTCGATATAGTGCTGGAAGATGAGTCCCTTAGGTTGTAAGGCACTCAAAATATGACTAGGGTAGAGCTGCCTCCTCAAAGTAGAGTCAATCTTAATGACTTGGATGGAGTCAAGCTTTCAGGACCTTCGTTTGCTGATGTGGCATGACTCATAATGAGAAGAAACAGCTGCAAACATCCATTAATCATTGGAATGTGGAGTGTATAAAGTATGAATCTAGGAAAATTGGAAGTCTTCAAAAATGAAATGGAATGCATAAACGTCTATATCCTAGGCATTAGTGGGCTGAAATGGACTGGTACTGGCCATTCTGAATTGGACAGTCATATGGTCTACTATGCTGGGAATGACAAATTGAAGAGGAATAGCATTGTGTTTATCGTCAAAAAGAAGATTTTAAGATCTATCCTGAAGTACAAGGCTGTCAGTGATAGTATATCTATAAGCCTACAAGGAAGATGAGTAAATAAACTGTTATTCAAATTTATGCACCAACCATTAATGCCAAAGATGAAAAAATCAAACATTTTTACCAACTTCTGCAGTCTGAAATTGATCAAACATGCAACCAAGATACACTGACAATTACTGGTGATTGGAATGCGAAAGCTGGAAACAAAGAACAATCGGTAGTTGGAAAATATGGCCTTGATGATTGCCATGGATTGAATTGTGTCCCCCAAAAATATGTGTATCAATTTGGCTAGGTCATGATTCCCAGTATTGTGTGATTGTCCACCATTTTGTCATCAGATGTGATTTTTGTATGTGTTGTAAATCTTACCTCTGTGATGTTAATGAAGTGGGATAGGCAGCAGTTATATTAATGAGGCAGAACTCAATCTATAAGATTGAATTGTGTTTTGAGCCAATCTCTTTTGAGATATAAAAGAGAGAAGCTAGCAGAGAGACAGGGGGACCTCATACCACGAAGAAAGAGCACATCCTTTGGACCCAGGGTTCCTGCGAGGAGAAGCTCCGAGTCCAGGGGAAGATTGACAGGAAGGAACTTCCTCCAGAGCCAAAAGAGAGAAAAAGCCTTCCCCTGGAACTGACGCTCTGAATTTGGACTTTTAGCCTACTAGACTATGAGAGAATAAGTTTCTCTTTGTTGAAGCCATTCACTTGTGGTATTTCTGTTACAGCAGCACTAGATGACTATGACAGTGATAAAAACTACACCAGAGATTGCATGATAGAATTTTGCAAGGCCAATGACGTATTCATTGGAAATACCTTTTTTCAACAACATGAACGGCGACTATACGTGTGGACCTCTCTGGATGGAAAACACAGGAATCAAATCGACTACGTTTGTGCCAAAGCTCAATGTCATCTGTCAGAACGGCCAGGAGCTGACTATGGAACAGACCATCAACTGCTCATATGCAAATTCAAGTTGAAGCTGAGCCAAAATAGAACCTTGAGTATATCCTACCTGAATTTGGAGACCATCTCAAGAATAGATTTGACGCATTGAACGCTAATGACTGAACACCAGATGAATTGTGGGAAGACATCAAGGACATCATACATGAAGAAAGTAAAAGTATTATAATGAAATGTGCGAAGACCTGGAGTTAGAAAATCAAAAGGGAAGAACATGCTCAGCATTTCTCAAGCTGAAAGAACTGAAGAAAAAATTCAAGTCTCGATTGCAATTTTGAAGAATTCTATGTGCAAAATATTCAATGACACGGGAAGCATCAAAAGCAGATGTAAGGAATACACAGGATCACTGTACCAAAAAGAATTGATTGACATTCAACCATTTCATGAGGTAGCATACGATCAAGAACCGATGGTACTGAAGGAAGAAGTCCAAGCTGCACTGAAGGCATTGGCAAAAAACAAGGCTTCAGGAATTGATGTAATACTAATTGTGATGTTTCAACAAAGGGATGCAGCCCTGGAAGAGATCCATATTCCTGCCCATTCCAAAGAAAGGTGATCCGACAGAATGCAGAAATTATCAAACAATGTAATTAATATCACATGCAAGTAAAATTTAGCTGAAGATCATTTGAAAGACGTTGCAGCAGTACATTGACAGGCAACTTCCAGAAATTCAAGCTGGATTCAGAAGAAGACGTGGAATGAGGGTTATCATTGCTGATGTCAGATGGATCTTGGCTGAAAGCAGAGAATACCAGAAAGATGTTTACCTGTGTTTTATTGACTATGCTAAAGCATTTGACTGTGTGGATCATAACAAATTATGGATAACATTGCAAAGAATGGGAATTACAGAACATTTAATTGTGCTCATGTGGAATCTATACACAGACCGAGAGGCAGTCGTTGTAACAGAACAAGGGGATACTACATGGTTTAAAATCAAAAAAGGTGTGCGTCATAAAATAATAAATGTTGGAGAGGTTGTGGAGAGACTGGAACACTTATACACTGTTGATGGGAATGTAAAATGTACAACCACTTTGGAAATCGATCGGCACTTCCTTAAAAAGCTAGAACTAGAAGTATCATACTATCCAGTAGTCCCACTCCTTGGAATATATCCTAGAGAAATAAGAGCCGTTACACGAATAGATACATGTACACCCACGTTGATTGCGGCACTGTTAACAACAGCAAAGAGATGGAAACAACCTAGGTGCCCATCAACGGAAGAATGGATAAACAAATTATGATATAGTCACATAATGGAATACTATGCAATGATAAAGAACAGTGATGAATCCGTGAAACATCTTATAACATAGAGGAATCTGGAAGGCATTATGCTGAGTGAATTTAGTCAGTTGCATAAGGACAAATATTGTATAAGACCACTATTATAAGAACTGAAGAAAAGGTTTAAACACAGAAGAAAACATTCTTTGATGGTTACGAGGGTGGGGAGGGAGGGAGAGGGGTATTCACTAACTAGATAGTAGATGAGAATTATCTTAGGTGAAGGGAAGGACAGCACACACTGCAGGGGAAGTCAGCACATCTGGACTAAACCAAAAGCTAAGAAGTTTCCTGAATTCAACCAAAGACTTCGAGGGACAGAGTAGCAGGGGCAAGGGTCTGGGACCATGCTTTCAGGGGACATCTAGGTCAATTGGTATAACAAAGTTTATTAAGAAAACGTTCTGCATCCCACTTTGGTGAGTGGTGTCCGGAGTCTTAAAAGCTAGGGAGCAGCCATCTAAGATGCATCAATTGGTCGCAACCTACCTGAAGCAAAGCAGAATGAAGAACACCAAAGACAGGAGGAAAATATTAGCCCAAGAGACAAAAGGGACCACATAAAACAGAGATTCCATCAGCCTGATACCAGAAGAACTAGATGGTGCCTGGCTACCACCAGTGACCAACCTGACAGGGAATACAACAGACAGTCCCTGATGGAGAAGGAGAAAAGTGGGGTGCAGAACTCAAATTCTAGTAAGAAGATCAGACTTAATGGTTTGACCGAGACTGGAAGGACCCTGGAAGACATGGCCCCCGGACTCTCTGTTAGCCCAAAACTGAAATCATTCCTGAGGCCAACTCTTCAGACAAAGATTAGACTGGACTCTGGGACATAAAATGATACTCATGAAGAGCATGCTTCTTAGCTCAAGTAGATACATGAGACGAAATGGGCAGCTCCCATCCAGAGGAGAGATGAGAAGGCAGAGAAGGTCAGGAGCTGGTTGAATGGACACAGGAAATCCGGGATGGAAAGGAGGAGTGTACTGTTACAGTACAGGGCGAGCAACTAGGGTCACATAACAATGTGTGTATAAATTTTTGTATGAGAAACTAACTTGAATTGTAAACTTTCACTTAAAGCACAATTAAAAAGAGAAAAAGAAAGGTGTACGTCAGGGTTGTATCCTTTCACCATACTTATTCAATCTATATGCTGAGCAAATAATCTGAGAAGCTGGGCTATATGAAGAATTCGGTGTCAGGGTTGGAGGAAGACTCATTAACAACCTGCAATATGCGGATGATACAACCTTGCTTGCTGAAAGCAAAGAGGACTTGAAGCACTTACTGATGAAGATTGAAGACTACAATCTTCAGTATGGATTATACCTCAGCATAAAGAAAACAAAAATCCTTACAACTGGACCAATAAGCAATACCTTGATAAATGGAGAAAAGATTTAAGTTGTCAAGGTTTTCATTTTACTTGGATCTGCAATCAACACTTATGGAAGCAGCAGTTAGGAAATCAAATGATGTATTGCATCGGGCAAATCTGCTGCAAAAGACCTCTTTAAAGAGTTGAAAAGCAAAGATTTCACTTTGAGGACTAAGGTGCGCCTAACCCAAGCCTTGATTATTTTCAGTCGCCACATACACATGCAAAAGATGGGCAGTGAGTAAGGAAGACTGAAGAAGGAATGATGCCGTTGAATTATAGGGCTGGTGAAGAATGTTGAATATACCATGGACTGCCAGAAGAATGAACAAGTCTGTCTTTGAAGAAATACAGCCAGAGCCCCTTGGAAGCAAGGATGATGAGACTTCATCTCATGTACTTTGGACATGTTATCAGGAGGGACCAGTCCCTGGAGAAGGACATCATACTTGGTAAAGTAGAGGGTCAGCGAAAAAGAAGACCCTCAGAGAGATGGATTGACACAGTGGCTGCGACAATGGTCTCAAGCATAACAAAGATTGTGAGGATGGCGAAGGACTGGGAAGTGTTTCGTTCCATTGTACATAGGGTTGCTATGAGTCAAAACCAACTCAATGGCACCTCACAACAACAACAACAATACATTGATTGATTACTGTGGGTCAGGAACTTTGCTAATCACTTTGCACACATCATTTTTAAAATCCTCTCAGCAACCCTAGGAGATAAGAGTGCTATCGTTTCTATTATATAGATAAAGAAACTGAGACTCAGAGTTTGCTTGTCTGTAAACACACATAAGGGTTGCTCTAAGTCGGAATCAACTCCAGGGCACCCAACAACTAACAACAACATAAACGCACAGCTAGTCAGTAATGGAGCTAGACCTCAGACCCAATTCTGCCTGAGCCTGGACTCCAAGTTCTTTGTTACTATACTCTTTCTTCTGAGAGTGTACTGTCCCTACCACATAGAGAAAACTCATGAGTTTTTAGATCCGTCCCCTTATCTGCCTTTGTCTCACGTAACTGACTTAAAAGGCTGTTGCTTCTTTTGCCTACTGTTTAAAGATCAAAATGAGAGAACAGTGACTGGCACATAGTGAGTGTTCAATAAGTGCTAGCTACTATTACTATTAATATTGCATTATACATGTTCCTCTCTGGCAAGGGAAGTCTCAGTCTATTGCTAACAGTGGATACTTAGAAGTGTTCTTGAATGATTAGACCTTGGGGTAGGGGTCCGGGGAAGTAAAGTTAATACAGGAAAAAATGAGAAGTGAGGATGGGAAGGTTAGAGCTGGGGAGGAGGTGAGAGGACAGAGAAAGTAGTTGGCAGAAGGCCAGACTCCACTTTGCCTTTGGTGTGGCTGCCCCTGGGGGTCTGGAGGTGGGTGTTGGATAGCCCCTCTACTCCTGATTGGTCAGGTCACCTTGCTTTATCCTTTATTTCCTCCCTTTTGGGGTTGATGTGGAGGCTGCAGTTTGTGGTTATATAAAGCTTCCTGGAATTCATCTAGGAGAGGGGAAGCATGTAAGATCCTGGCAAACAAAGATTCAGGGGTGAAACAGTGAGTGAGCCAGAGTGTTGATTGTGCACCAGTGGCAGCACCATCGTGAGGCCCTAGGACACTGAGGTCAGGCTGACTTGAATGTAAATCCCAGCTGTCCCACTTAGTAACTGTG
Organism: Trichechus manatus latirostris; assembly: GCF_000243295.1. Lineage (NCBI taxonomy): Eukaryota > Metazoa > Chordata > Mammalia > Sirenia > Trichechidae > Trichechus > Trichechus manatus. The sequence continues at coordinate 5,305,438 of NW_004444016.1, read as the reverse complement.
TGACTTTGGGCTCTGCTTGAGTCTGAGTTCCTTTTCTTTAATGAGGATGGATATTGATACCTACTGGACAGTTATCAAGGAGCCCTGGTGGTGCAGTGGTTAAAGTGCCCAGCTGCTAACCAAAAGGTCAACAGTTCAAACCCACCAGCTGCTCTATGGGAGAAAGATGTGACCATCTGCTTCCGTAAAGATTTGCAGCCTTGGAAACTCTATGGGGCAGTTCTACTTGGTCCTACAGGGTTTCTATGAGTCTGAATCGACTCAATGGCAATGGGTTTGTTTTGGTTTGGGATAGTTATCTTTTTTTGAGGATTTAGTGAGGTAATACATTTAAATGCTTAGTACAGTGCCTAATAAATAATAACTATTATTACCGTTGTTGTTTTAAGTGTTATTAGGTTTTGAGTTCCTCTCTGCCTGGCCCTGTGGATTCCCCAGCTTCCTCCTCTCCTTTCTGTTCCCTCAGTCCTGAAAATTTGGATCAAATACCTCCCTGTGCCTCTTGATTTCCCTGGGCCTTCCAGTAGGGCCAGGCCTTCTGGGACTCCTGGGCAGCTCCAGGACAATGGGAAAGATTTCCTCCAAGACTCTGGAATGGTCCTTTTGTTCCACAGCCCAAGAAGGGTTGATAAAAGCCTTATCTGAGTCTAGTCCCATTTATGGGATTAAATCAGGCTTGCTTTAGGGCCTTCTGGCTACAGCTCCTGGTTATTGCCTTTGGCCCTATCTGAGGTCATTACACTTCTTTGAGTCCAAGGGACAGGGGCTGGAGAGAGGCTCTAGCAGCCATTCAGGATTAGTTTCAATTAGCAAGCACTGGCTAAGCACGGAGGCCAGCAACACACTAAGCACCACAGGGGAGGAAATAGGGAGGCTGGGACACTTACCCAGCCAGCTCGGATCTGAGGCAGCAAGTGACAGGCTCCATGAGGGCAATCCACACGGATGTGGGAGATCAGCAAACAGAGAGGTCAGTGGGGTCAAGGAATAATCGTATGGTCAATCACAGGCAACTTGCTAGATTTCTCTGAGCCTCAGTTTATTCATCTGTGATCTGGGAACACTAATGTTCACTAAACCCAAACCAAATCCATTGTTTTCGAGAGGGTTACTACATAAGGTTAATTTGTATGGAAGTGTAGTGGTTAAAAATACAAGGCTTTAGAGATAAACCTGGGTCAGAATCCTGGCTTGGCCACTCACTGGCTTTGTGCCATTGCAGCTAACTTAGCAGAGCCTGTTTCCTTATGTATGAAAAGGAAAAAATAATACTTCCCTTCAGGGTTGATGTGAGGGTTAGAGAAAATTAGGCATATAAAACATTTAGTGTGTGCACGCATGCAAGCATGCACACACACACACGCACACACACACTGAAAGCTGCTCAATAAATAAATGGGAACTCGTGATTATTCTTCTTAGGATAGTAACGATAGGAGGGGTTTAGTATTCTTGTTCACCTTTCCAGGTTAGAGAGACAGGGGAGATGTACTTTCTCTTACTGAGGTCCTGTGTGTGTGTATGTGCACGCGCGCGTGTGCTCGCTCGTACACGGGTGTGAGTGTGCAGGGGGGGAGGGTTCGGTGTCTGCATATCTCTGTGTGTCCTTTGGCAGAAGGAGCTTGAACTGAGCCAGATGCCGTCAATTAGGCCCTCAGGGAGGGTCACAAAGACACCTCCAGCATGATGTCACCATCGTGGAGATGTGTTTGTGGGACCTGGGTCAGCCTGGGACCAGCTCCAGCATGAAGAGCCAAGTGGGGAGGGTGGGAGGAAGGGGGATTTCATTAGCCTTCAGTGTACAGGCGGGCCTTGGAGTAGGCACGTGCGAGTTGTGAGCTGTCTGGGGAGGCTGTCTAGATACAGGAGAGGCCTGTATGCTCAGCAGCCAGGCTGCCCCAGCAAAGTCTGAATGAATCCCCAGCCTGAGGAGTAGGCTTAAGACTCCCAGCTTGTCCATGTCTCTCAGCTCCAGAGCTTTCATTTCTCTCTCTCTTTCTGTGCGAGCGTGTGTGTCTGTGTGTGTGCGTGTGTGTGTGTGTGTGTGTGTGTGTATGTGTGTGTGTACTAGCTCCTGGATCCCTTCTTCTCTCCTACATCCTTTTTTTTCTTTGCTGTTACTCTCAAATTTATTGTGGTTGATTTTTTCCTGACCTGAACCCAGTTGGAAGTCTGGCAAGTGTGAAAGGACTGCAGTCCCTGTGCCTGTTGGAAATTCAAATAGTCTTCCTGTACCTACTGTGTGCATGAAATGATCTCATCGTATCCTCAGAACAATCTTGAGAGAAAGCTTCTCTTAATATCCTCCTATTCCAGTTGAGGAAACTGTCATTCTAAGAGATAAAATAAATTGCTCACGGTCAGTCGGCTAGGAAGTGTCTGAAGCAGGACTTGAACTGTGGTCTGTCTGACTCCAAAGCCCATGCCTTTTCCATCCACTCTGACTCCAGATAAAGAGGGTCCTCAGGCCTGAGCTATGCTTTCTTTACTCATGGACCCTGGAGAAGTGTGAGAGCTATGCTGTTTTCTCAGGCAGGGACCACAAGCCCACTGAGTGACCTTTCAGGAGGCCCACCGTGTGACCTCCAGAAAACAGCGGCTGTTAAAGAGGACTTTGTTGTCTTCCCTCAGGTGGCAGGGATCACGCACTGATCTCACAGGAGAAGATATGCTCAGAGTGGGGATTGTTCCATTCAAGTTTTAAAGGGGAGTCCAGAGGTCCTGGATAACATAAGCAAAATGAAATAAAAATGGGGAGGCAACAGGTTACTTTGAAGTGGTACTAGTAGTCTCCCCTTGGCTTTTGAGTAGTTAGGCACATGAGCCTAGGAGTCTTGCTGACCTGGGTTTGAGTACCACTCTGGTTCCTGCTTCTTTGGATTACCTTATGCAAGACATTTAAATTCTCAAAGCCTCAGTGTTTTCATCTGTAAAATGGAAATGATAATAGCTCTTTGTTGTGAGGATCAAATGATATCATGCACATAAAGCATTTAGTCTAATACCTGGAACTCAGTCAATGTTAAAAGAAAACCCTGGGTTAAAAATAAAAATAAACACCTGTCAAAATGTTCTATATCTTGATCTAGGTAGTGGTTATATGGGTGGGTGCATATGTAAAAAATCATTGAACTATACTCTTAGCATCAGTGCACTTTTCACATTTTATTGTATGTCTTATACCTTGACAACAATAACAAAAAAAAAAAAGGAAACTTTTGTGAGCCAGGATTCGTAAAGTTAAAGGATTCAGATTTAAAAAAAGTTTGCAAGCTAAAACGTAGGGAAAGGCATTTAATTAACAAAAATATTATGGTTCCCCTCTCTGGATTTTGTAATAATCAGTTTCCTTAAATATGTAATTTGTTGTGATTTATTTTTCCAAATAAATACTCTTTTTTTTTTTTTTTTTACTTTAAATGCCCCTCTGTTTGGTAGGGGCTAGCCATGGGATCCTCTTCCTGACAAGAGAGAAAGCAGGAATTGCCAGGTAGGATAAGGATAGGGCCAAACCAGCTAACTCATTGGTGGGAGGCTAGCTTGCCCTCCTCCCTCAGCCCGCTGTAACCAAATGGGCCCTGCCTCGGCCGGCCTGGGTGTGGGACATGTGCTTGGGTCATCCTGGGGAAAGGGAATGTCTGGCCTGCATGGTGGAAAGCCTGCTGAGATCAGGCTCATCCTGTTGCCCCTGCAGCGGGAGCTCCCACCGGAGCATCTTCTCTGAGATGAAAAGGCTGAGTGTTATGGATTGAATTGTGTCCCAAAAAGTTAAGTTGAAGTCCTAACTCCTGTACCTGTAAATTTGACCGTGTTTGGAAATAGGGGTTTTCTTTTGCTATGTTAATAAGGTCATACCAGAGTAGGGTAGATCCTAAACCTGATCCTTTCTGAGTGGCGTCTTACAAAAGGAGCAGACTAGACACACAGACAACGCAAGGGAAGAAGCCACAAATGCATCAATAAGCAGCAAAGGAATGCCAAGAACTGCTGGTGGTCACCAGAAACTAGGACAGAGGCCCACAGAAGGAATTGACATGGCCGAGACCCTAATTTGGACTTTAAGCCCCAGAATTGTAAGAAAATAAGTGTTCTTTAAAACCATCCAATTGTATTATCTTTTGTTACGGCAGCACTAGGTAACTAAGACACTGAGCAACACAGTGATGTCAGCTTGATCAATTCTCCCTTTCTATCAGTTCTCAGCAGTGACCTTGGAGGTGATGCATCCTTAGGGGAACTTTATTGCATAATAGGGGTGAAGAACACTAGGAAGGTGGGTACCCAGGCTGGGCTACACAGGCTGGGAGCCCCTGATAAGCAGGACTGGCAGTGAGGCTTCCCATTATATCCTGGGGCTATTACCTTGGGGAGTTGGAATTGGACAAGCCTGCCTTTCAATTATGCAAAGAAAGGGCTTTTCAAGTAAATTTCCATTTAAGCATGAGCTTAGATGAGTGAAGATGGGGCTGTAATAGCTCTGATGGTCATCACAGCTATTAAAAATACATTTCTCCCCCTGTGCTCAGGCTGCCTTGTCCTCTTCCCATCGTTTATTCCCAGAAGACTGTGACTCAGCCTTTCCCCAGTTTCTGGGAGGTGGTTAACTTTGATCCTAACTTTTCAATCCTTCAGCATATGTGGAGGATGAAGTTTACACGCATTACAGAGACCAAGAGTGTATCTAAACTGGTAAACCAGACCAGTTGCCATTGAGCCAATTCCAACTCATGCTGACCCCGTGTGCTTCAGAGTAGACCTGTGCTCTATAGAGTTTTTTTTTTTTTTTTTTTTACTTTTTCCCATACAAAAATCTATACATACATTGTTATGTGACCTTAATTGCTCTCCCCATACTGTGACAGCACATTCCTCCTTTCCACCCCTGATTCCCCATGTCCATTCAATCAGCTTCTAACCCTCTCTGCATTCTCATCTCAACTCCATACAGAAGCTGCCCGTTTAGTCTCTTGTATCTACTTGAGCTAAGAGGTACACTCCTCACGAGTATCACTTTATGTCCGACAGTCCAGTACAATCCCTGTCTGAAGAGTGGGCCTTGGAAACTGTTTTACTTCTGGGCTGAGAATCTAGGGGTCATGCTTTCTGGGGTTCCTCCAGTCTCAGTCAGACCATTAAGTCTGGTCTTCTTACTAGAATTTCAATTCTGCACCCCACCTTTCTCCTGTTCCATCTGACACTCTCTGTTGTGTTTCCTGTCAGGGCAGTCATTGGTGGTAGCCGGGCACCATGTAGTTCTTCTGGTCTCAGGCTGATGAAGTCTCTGGTTTATGTGGCCCCTTCTGTCTCTTGGGCTAATACTTTCCTTGTGTCTTCGGTGTTCTTCCTTCTCCTTTACTCCAGGTGGTTGGGACCAACTGATGCATCTTAGATGGCCACTTGCAAGCTTTTAAGACCCCAGACGCCACTCACCAAAGTAGGAAGCAGATCATTTGCTTCATAAGCTTTGTTATGCCAATTGACCTAGATGTCCCCTGGAAGCAAGGTCCCCAGACCCCTACCCCTGCTACTCTGTTCCTCAAAGTGTTTGATTGTATTCAGGAAAGTTCTTAGCTTTGGTTTAGTCCAGTCATGCTGACTTCCCCTGTAGTGTGTGCTGTCCTTCCCTTCAGCTAAGATAATTCTTATCTACTATCTAGTTAGTGAATATCCCTCACCCTCCCTCCCCACCCTCGTAACCATCAAAGAATGTTTTCTTCTGTGTTTAAACCTTTTCTTCAGTTCGTATAATAGTGGTCTTATACAATATTTGTCCTTCTGTGACTGACTAAATTCACTCAGCATAATGACCTCCGGATTTCTCCATGTTATAAAATGTTTCACGGCTTCATCATTGTTCTTTATTGTTGCGTAGTATTCCATTGTGTGGATATACCATAGTTTGTTTATCCATTCGTCGGTTTATGGGCACCTAGGTTGTCCCATCTTTTTGCTATTGTGACCAGTGCTGCAATGAACATGGGTGTGCATATATCTATTCATGTGACAGCTCTTATTTCTCTAGGATATATTCCAAGGAGAAAGATAGCTGGATCATATGGTACTTCTATTTCTAGCTTTTTAAGGCAGTGCCAAATTGATTTCCAAAGTGGTTGTACCATTTTACATTCCCACCAACAGTGCATAAATGTTCTAGTCTCTTCACAAGCTGTCCAGCATTTATTATTTTGTGTTTTTTGGATTAATGTTAGCCTTGGGGTGAGATGATATCTCCTTGTAGTTTTGATCTGCATTTCTCTAATGGCTAATGATCATGAGCATTTCTTCATGTGTCTGTTAGCCGCCTGAATATCTTCCTTGGCGAAGTGCCTGTTCATATCCTTTGCCCATTTTTTAATTGGGTTATTTGTCTTTTTGTTGTTGAGGTTTTGCAGTATCTCGTAGATTTTAGAGATTAGATGCTGATTGGGTTTATCATAGCCAAAATTTTTTTCCCAATCTGTAGGTTGTCTTTTTACTCTTTTGGTGAAGTCTTTTGATGAGCATAAGTGTTTGATTTTTAGGAGCTCCCTGTTATCTAGTCTCTCTTTTGGTGCTTGTGCGTTGTTACTTATGGTTCGTATTGAGTTTATGCCATATATTAGGGCTCTTAGTATTGTCCCTATTTTTTCTTCCACAATCTTTATCGTTTTCAATTTTATATTTAAGTCTCTGATCCATTTTGAGTTAGTTTTGGTGCATGGTGTGAGGTATGCGTCTTGTTTCAGTTTTTTGCAGATGAATATGCAGTTATGCCAGCACCATTTGTTAAAGGGACTATCTTTTCCCCAATTAACAGACTTGGGGCCTTTGTCAAATATCAGCTGCTCATAGGTGGATGAAATTTATGTCTGGATTCTCAATTCTGTTCCATTGGTCTATGTATCTGTTGTTGTACCAGTACCAGGCTATTTTGACTACTGTGGCGGTATAATAGATTCTAAAATCAGGTAGCGTAAGGCCTCCCACTTTGTTCTTCTTCTTGAGTAATGCTTTACTTATTCGAGGCCTCTTCCGTTTCCATATGAAGTTGATGATTTGATTCTCCATCTCATTAAAAAATGCCAGTGGAAATTGGATTGGGATTGCATTGTATCTGTAGATCGCTTTTGGTAGAATTGACATTTTCACAATGTTAAGTCTACCTATCCATGAGCAAGGTATGTTTTTCCACTTATGTGGGTCTCTTTTGGTTTCTGTCAGTAGCGTCTTGTAGTTTTCACTGTATAGGTCTTTTACGTCTCTGGTTAGATTTATTCCTAAGTATTTTATCTTCTTGGGGGCTATTGTAAATGGTATTGATTTGGCGATTTCCTCTTCGAGGTTCTCTTTGTTGGTGTAAAGGAATCCAATTGATTTTTGTATGTTTATCTTGTATCGTGAAACTTCGCTGAAATCTATTAGTTCAGTAGTTTTCTTGTGGATTCTTTGGGATTTTCTGTGTATAAGATCATATCATCTGCAAATAGAGATACTTTGACTTCTTCCCTACCAATTTGGAAGCACTTTATTTCTTTTTGTAGTGTAGTTGCTCTGGCTAGGACCTCCAGCACAATGTTGAATAAGAGTGGTGATAAAGGGCATCCTTCTCTGGTTCCCATTCTCCAGGGGAATGCTTTCAAAAGTCTCTCCATTTAGGATGATGTTAGCTGTTGGCTTTGTATAAATGCCCTCAAGTATATTGAGGAATTTCCCTTCTATTCCTATTTTGTTGAGAGTTTTTATCATGAATAGGTGTTGGACTTTGTCAAATGCCTTTTCTGCATTGATGGATGAGATTGTGTGGTTCTTGTCTTTTGTTTTATTTATGTGATGGATTACATTGTTTTTCTAATGTTGAACCATCCCTGCAT
>NW_004444016.1:5294951-5296109 GCF_000243295.1 Trichechus manatus latirostris | reverse complement strand
TATTTATTATAGTTATTTATTATAGTTATAGTATAGACCGTTTAATCATTATACAGTGTCCTTCCTTATCCTTTGTGGTGGATTTTACTTTAAAGTCTATTTTGTCAGAGATTAATATTGCCACTCCCACTCTCTTTTGAGTGTTGTTTGCTTGATATATTTTTTCCCATCCTTTTAGTTTTAGTTTGTTTGTGTCTGTAAGTCTAAGGTGTGTCTCTTGTAGGCAGCATATAGACAGATAGTGCTTTTTTATCCAATCTGCCTGAGTCGTTTTTATGGATTTTCTTTTCATCTTTTTCATTGTTGTTGATTTTGTGTTTGCTGAGTCTTTATATTTTTCTCGTTTTTTATTTTTCCTTGTAGGGTTGTTTCCTTTGTGTTTACCTTAATATTTACTCCTTTTTTCTAAGTTTATACCAGTCTTTTATTTCTTTATATTGCCTTGACTTCCTCTCCATATGAAAAATCTATGTCTACAATTTTTAAGTCCCTCTTTTTGTTTTAATGTTGTCATATTTTACATATTGACATCTCTATTTCCCTAATTTCAGTGCTATAGCTTTGATTTACTTTTATGACTTCCCTATCTGGGTTGATATCTGGTTGTTCTGTCCTGTGTTCTGGTCTTGGGTTGTCATCTGATGTTACTGATTTTCTAACTGGAAGACTCCGTTTAATATTTCTTGTAATTTTTGTTTGGTTTTTGCAAATTCCCTAAACTTCTGTTTTCCTGGAAATGCCCTAATTTCAGCTTCGTATTTGAGAGACAGGTTTGCTGGATATATAATTCTTGGCTGGCAGTTTTTTTCCTTCAAGGCTTTCTATATGTCATCCCATTGCCTTCTTGCCTACATGGTTTCTGCTGAATAGTCCGAGCTTATTCTAATTGACTCTCCTTTGTAGAGGACTTTTCTTTTATCCCTAGCCGCTCCGAAAATTCTCTCTTTATCTTTGGTTTTGGCAAGTGTGATTATAATATGTCTTGGTGACTTTCTTTTGGGATCTAGCTTATGTGGGGTTCGATGAGCGTCTTGGATAGATAATTTGTCATCTTTCACAATATCAGGGAAGTTTTCTGCCAACAATTCTCTCTGTATTTTCTGTTATCCCCCCTGTTCTGGTACTGCAATCACTCGTAGGTTATTCCTCTTGATAGAG
>NW_004444016.1:5283551-5294063 GCF_000243295.1 Trichechus manatus latirostris | reverse complement strand
ACCCCCGAGTGTCCAGGAGGAAGGTGTGTCCCTGTTCCCTAGAGTGCATAGGTGGGTGGGTTTTGCAGCCAGACTATGAGCACCTAATGCTGTTGGCTGTAAGGACTGGGGGGCACATCTTATTCGTGGGCCCCTGTCGTAGGTGGCTCGGTGGGATGGGTGGAGCCACCAGTCCTCAGAGCCCTGATGTGGTTAGGTGAAGACCCTGCTTAATGGGCAAAGCAGTGTCAAATGTCAAGAACATGCCACTTCATAGCTGAAACAGATGAAGTCAGACTTCCCGTTTATACCCTGTTGTACTGCGGTAATGAGGTCCTTCACTGTTGAGATGGGCCCGCATAAGTCTATGCAGGGGGAAAGGCACTCAAAGTCCATGGATCCCTTATGCCTGTGCCTAGGCAAGGGAGCTGTGCCTACCTTGGGTTCCTTGCTTAGGGGAGCTGGCAGTTTATTTTTTCCTGCTTGTTAATTTGTTCACTCTCTAAGGCAGGGAGAATGGCTCCAGGCCTGTGACAGATGCTACTTCCGGCCCAGGGGACTTGGCAATTGCTGAAGGCGGTGGAGAGCAGGGAGCGGGGAGGTAAATGGGAGAGAGATTTACCCCTAAGGGGGGTGTTTTTAATCTGCATGGTAGGCTGTACGCAATTACTTATCTTTCACTGATCCAGGGCTGCTTCTCACTGGTTTTGGGTGACCGTGTAGACTCTGCGGCGCTGGATTTCTCCTGGTGCGGAAAATGCACCTCCCGTGTACCGCTGCTTGCCTGCTCACCACTTACGCCCGAGCTGATCAGGCCTGAAGGGCTCAGGCTCTCGCCGGGTCAGGTCTGGCAACTCCTTGCCTCTTCCGAACCATCTCTCCCTCCCCCTGACTCTCAGTCTGGTTCCTCAACTCTACCTTTTATGTTCAGGGCTCCCAGATTGCCATATATAATCAATTCACTTGTTTTTTCGGGTCTTTGTTGTAAGAGGGTCCACCAGAAGCGTCTGACTACTCCGCCGTCTTGGCCCCATCTCCCTGTGCTCTATACAGTTTTCATGGCTATGATTTTTGGAAGCAGATCTCCAGGCATTTCTTCTGTGGCACCTTTGGGTGGGTTTGAACTGCCAACCTTTCAGTCAGTAACCAAGTGGTTAACTGTTCGTACCACCCAGGGCTCCTTGCGTGTATCTAAAATGTGATAAAACCTGAAAGTCGGTTGGGGATGGAGGCAGGGTCTGGGTGGTAGTAAAAAGCACTCCACTGACTGGTCATTGCCTGCAACACTCTCTCTTCAGACCACATTGTGCTGGCTTCTCTGGCTCACTCTCTGCTCAGGTCCTCAGACATGCATGGTTCTTTTATATCTCAAGGCCCTCAAACTGCTATCTCTGGTGCCTGGGTGTTCTTCCCCATGTTCTACCAGACTGACTCCCATTTACCATCCAGGTCTCGATTTGAACCTAATTTCTTCAAGGAGGCCCTCCCTGACCTGCTGCCCCACTTCTAGACTGGGTTAGGGTCTTGCATTGGTTATCTACCGCTGTATAACAAACTACTCCCAAACTTTGTGACTTAAAATACCAACCATGTATTTGCTCCTGATTCTGTAATTTTGGCTGGGCTCAGTCTTACCTGGGGTCACCTCTGTAGTGACAATCAGTTGTCATGTTGGCTGGGTTCTATCAGGTTCTGGATGTTGTCGTTGTTAGGTGCTGTTGAGTTGGTTCTTATTCATAGTGACCCTATGTACAACAGAATGAAACCCTGCCCTATCCTGCACCATCCTTACTATCACTGTCATGCGTGAGCCCATTGTTGCAGCTTGAGCCCGTTGTTGCAGCCACTGTGTCAGTCCATCTTGTGGAGGGTCTTCTTCTTTTTCGCTGACCCTCTACACCACCAAACATGGTGTCCTTCTCCGGGGACTGTTCCCTCCTGATAACATGTCCAAAGTATGTGAGACGCAGTCTTGCCATCCTTGCTTCTAAGGAGCATTCTGGTTGTACTTCTAAGACAGATTTGTTCTTTCTTTTGGCAGTGCATGTTATATTCAATATTCTTCGCCAGCACCACAATTCAAAGGCATCAATTCTTCTTTGGTCTTCCTTATTCATCCTCCAGCTTTTGCATACATATGAGGCTATTGAAAACACCATGGCTTGGGTCAGGCCTCATTCATATGTCTGGATGCTTGCCAGGATGATGGCCACAGCTGGGACAGTTAGACTGTCTGGGTACAGTTAGGCCTCTGTCTCCATATGGTTTCTCATCCTCAAGGAGGCTAGCCTGGGCTTCCTTACTTTGTGGCTTTGGGGCAGCAAGAGGGTGAGAGTGAAATCTACAAGCCCACTTGAGATGGAGGCTCAGAGCCAGATAATGTCATTTCCACTGCATTCTATAGGCTAAAGCAAGTCACAGAACCAGTGCAGATTAAGGACAGGGGAAATAGACTCACCTCTTGATGGGAGAACGAACAAATCTATCTTGTAAGAAGTATAGCCAGAATGCTCCTTAGAAGTGAGGATGGCAAGACTTCTTCTCACGTACTGCCATAGATTGAATTGTGTCCCCCAAAAATATCTGTCAACTTGGCTAGGTCATGATTCCCAGTATTGTATGATTGTGTAATCTGACATGATTTCTTTATGTGTTGTAAACTCTATCACTATGATGAGGTTACACTGATGAGGTTTACAAGATTAGATAGTGTCTTAATCTAATCTCTTTTGAGATATAAAAGAGAAAAGTGAGCAGAAACACATGGGAACTTCATACCACCAAGAAAGCAGTGCCGGGAGTAGAGCGCGTCCTTTGGACCTGAGGTTCCTGCGCTGAGATGCTCCCAGACCAAAGGAAGACTGATGCATCACGAGGACCTTCCTCCAGAGCCAATAGACAGAGAAAGCCTTCTCCTGGAGCTGATGCCCTGAATTTGGACTTGTAGCTGACTGGACTGTGAGAGAATAAATTTCTCTTTGTTAAAACCATCCACCTGTGGTATTTCTGTTAGAGCAGCACTAGATGACTAAGACACATACTTTGGACATGTTTTAGGAGGGACCAGCCCTGGAGAAGGACATCATGCTTGGTAAAGTAGAGGGTCAGCAAAAAAGAGGAAGACCCTCAACAAGATGGATTGACCGGTGGCTGCAACAATGGCCCAAACATAGCAACCAATTTGAAATGGCACAGGACTGGGCAACCTTTCGTTTGGTTGTACACAGAGTCACTACGAGTCGGAACCAACTTGATTACACCTAATAATTTCATGGGCGGAGTGGCAGTCACTTTGCAAAGGGGCTTATATCTAGGGATGGGAGAACTTATGTGGCTTTATTTGCCCATATCCTAGCACAGGCCTTCTGTCACAGCTCACTAAGCTTTTCTTTCACTGCACTTATCATACCCGTTACCAAACCAAACCAAACCTGTTTCCATCAAGCCGGCTCAATTCCCACTCATAGTGACCCTGTAGGACAGAGTAGAACTGCCCCACAGGGTTTCCAAGGCTGAAATCTTTATGGAAGCTAACTGCTACATCTTTCTCCAGCAGAGCAGCTGGTGGGTTCGAATCTCCAACCTTTCAGTTAATAGCCAAGCGCTTAACCACCACGCCACCAGAGTTCCTCTGCACTTATCATAACTGTCATTAAATAATTCCTTGTATGATTGTTTATTTATTGTCTTTCTCCCCCAGAAGACAAGGACCGAGAGTGGAGGGACTGAGAGTCTCCCGGGGCTTGCACATAGGGGCTAAGTGTTTGTTAAATGAATGGATGGTTGGATAAATAAATGAAAGATAAAGTTCCAGAAGTTCCAAAGTCACAGTATAAAGCTTTGAATGTAGTCCTGAATTTGAATCCTGTTTCCATCACTTCCTGGCTGGTTGACCATAGGCAAGTTGCTTAACCTCTCTAAGCCTCAGTTTATCTTTTTACCAAACCAAACCCACTGCTGTCAAGTTGATTCCAACTCATAGTGACCCCATAGGGTTTCCAAGGCTGTAAATCTTTACAGAAGCAGACTGCCACATCTTTCTCCTGAGGAGCCTCTGTGGTTTTGAACTGCTGACCTTTCAGTTAGCAGCTGAATGCTTTAACCACTGTGCCACCAAGGCTCCTTCTTTATCTTTAAAGTGGGGATAAATATAAACCTCACCTCTCAGTCCAGTTCTAATTATGAGAATTCCAACTCCATATTCACTCTTTCCCCTTTTCTTTGTGACTTCTTAGCTTTTCCTACTCGTCTAGGTGAGGGTTGCTAGTTTCCTTGCTTTAAAGGCTTTGCCCCTGGGCTTTCAGGGTAGGTAGACTTCAGGGTACACCCCTTCAAAGGTCACCAGGAGTCCCTTCTATACAAGCCACCTCCATAACACCATCAGTAGCTGGGAACCAGTAGTTCCCAACTGTGGGTGATTTTGTCACCCAGGGGGATATCTGGCAATGTCTGAAGACATTTTTCATTGTAACAACCTGGGGGGATGCTCCTGGCGTCTAGTGGGTACATGTTGCTAGACATCTTATAATGCACAGAGCAGCTCCCACAACAGAGAATTATCTGGCCCAAAACATCAATAGTGCCAAGGTTGAGGAACCCTGCTGGGAACTGACTGTTCTTTCAGTCCCTACCAGGTCTAGAACTGACAAATTCTTCCTGATGTTAGTCAGCCCTCCCCCTCCTTTGCCTCTGGTGTCTGGTCCTGGGAAGCTTTTGAGCAACAGCTTGTCTACTTAAACCCTTTGAAGAGTCAGGGGAGGGAGGGTATGACTCCATCTGTCGGCTGGAGCCAGGATCACAGCAGAAGAAGGCAACGGAGTCCTTTCTCGGAAGGGCCTTAGGTATGTCAGCCTTGACCAGACCACACACCCCAAGGGCAGCTGGAGAAATTTAAGTGAAGCAGCTGTGACTAGATAAAGTTGTTACTGAAGCTGTCCTGTGTGACAAGTTTGGGGTTAGGGGCCTGGAGTTGTATTTAGCAGTTAAAATGCTTTCCTTCTTATTCTTTTTTTGTTTTTGTTTTCAATTTTTTAAATTGTGAAATATAGGATATATTTCTATCACATACAAATAGAAGTATGCAAATATATTTATATACAGTATGGAGTACGTAAGTACAGTTTAAAGAATAATATTAAAGAAGTCCTTCATGACCTACTACTCAGATTAATAGAACATTACCAGTCCTTTAGAAGCCCCCTGTGACAGTTACACTGTCAGCTGTTTACTTTTTCTTTTCCTCCTTTTCCTTTGTGTTTTCTCTTCTCTTTTCCTCCTTTTGTGCTTTATTTTATTGTTTTCCTGTTAAGTAATTTCTTGCTCTTTTTTTTTTTTTTTCTGCATTCTGCCATTTTATTGCTGTGAAACCTGGAGCAAGTCCTTATGGACCTCTGTTTCCTTATCTATAAAATGGGTAAATAATAGCTATACCTGGAGTCTTGAGTGGTGCAAATGGTTAACGTGCTCAACTGCTAAATGAAAGGTTGGAGGTTCGAGTCTACCCCGAGGTGCCTCAAAAGAAAGGCCTGGTGATCTACTTCTAAAAAATCACCCATAGAAAACCCTATGGAGCACAGTTCTACTCTGGCATACATGGGGTTGCCATGAGCCAGAATTGACTCAACGGCAACTGGTAACAGCAATGCCTACCTCACTGGCCTGTTGTAAGGTTTAATGAGATCATGTTTGTGTAAGTATTAAATGAGATAATCTGTGTAAAACCTTAGCAACAACCCTGGCATATAGTTGGCATTGAATAAATGGGAGCTGTTTATATCTTTATTATTGTTTTCAAGTGATCTCTTCTCTGGCAGAACTCTGTGGTATAAGGAAATAGGCATGAACTTTGGAATCAGAGAGACCTGGGCTCGAATTATGGTCCCAACATATGCCAGTAGTGTGACTTTATGCAAATAACGCAACCTCTCCATCTATAAAATGAGGATGACGATACGGTGGTCAGTAATCGACTACAAGGGGATGTTGTGAGACCCAGAAGTGACTTATATAAAGGACCTGGTAAACAGTGGGTGCATGATAAATGTTTATATTTTATGCATAATAAATGTTTCCCTTCCTCTCTCCTTTTCTTCCTTTTTCTTCTGATAGAGCAGATTTTCTTCCCAAGAGGGACCCGAAGGGCAACTGTGTGCTTGTGGTAGTTTCTCCTGAACCCTGGATTCAGTTCGGCAAGTATTTATCCTATCCCCACCAGGTGACTAGGAGCACCTTCCTGGCTAATGTGCTATTAGACCCACGGCATCAACTCCCTTGGAGGAAACGAAGTTCTAGGGCTATCTCCCTTCTAATGTTGGATCCCTGGGTGTGGGATCCTGGATAGGCTATAGGACGTCAGGGTATGGGTGCAGCTCTGCTCTTGTAGACCAGTCCCTTGGGAGTGGAGATCACATGCTGGATAAGCTTGGCTGTGTGTGACCAGTACACAGACACAAGAGGGACTCACTCACAAGTGAAGATATAATCCGTAACTGTAATGCAGACATCTACAGTGGAGCAGGGGAATGGGACTCTGGTCTCCTGTGACTTCTCCTCCACTTCATGGAATCTGGCTAATAATATGCAGAGGGGAGGGTCCTGGATGTAAAGTCGGTGAGGTAACAGGAGGCTGAGGTCTCTGATTTTGAATTGAGCCTTGTTTATGGAGGGACCTCCCGGACTTCCACTGAGAGGAGCTGTGCATCTCAACCACAACATGCCTTCTGCATTTCCTCAATATGTCATTATCTTTTCTTTTTTTTAATTGTGCTTTAGATAAAGTTTTACAGAGCAAATTGGATTCTCATTAAACAATTAATACACATATTGTTTTGTGACTTTGGTTGCCAATCCCACGATGTGTCAACACTCTCCCCTTCTTGACCTTTGGTTCCCCATTAGCAGCTTTCCTGTCCCCTCCTGTCTTCTCGTCCTTGCCCCTGGATTGTTGTGCTCATTTTGTTTTATGGGCCTGATCAACCTTTGGCTGAAGGAGTGACTTCAGTACTGAGTTAAAAGTGTGTCCAGGGGCCATACTCTCGGGGTTTCTCCAGTATCTGTCAGAACAATTAGTCTGGTCTTTTTGTGTGAGTTAGAATTTTGTTCTACATTTTTCTCCACCTCTGTCTGGGACCCTCTATTGTGATCCTTGTCAGAGCAGTAGATGGTGTTAGCTGGACACCACCTAGTTGGGCTGGACTCAGTCTGGTGGAGGCTGTGGTGGTTGTGGTCTATTAGTCCTTTGGACTAATCTTTTCCTTGTGTCTTTGGTTTTCTTCATTCTCTCTTGCTCCAGATGGGGTGGGACCAGTGAAGTATCTTAGCTGGCTGATCACAAGCTTTTAAGACCCCAGATGCTATTCCCCGAAGTAGGATGTAGAACATTTTGTTTATAAACTATGTTATGCCAATTAAGCTAGATGTCCCCAAGACTGTGGTCCCCAGCCCTCAGCCCAGTAATTCGGTCCCTCAGGGAGTTCGGATGTGTCTATGAAGCTTCCATGACCATGCCTTGGTCAAGATGTGTTGGTTTCTCAAGTATTGTGTACTGTCTTACCCTTCACCAAAGCTGCCACTTACTTATCTATTGTCTATTTAGTGTTTTTCCATCCCACTCCTTCCCTCCCTTGTAACCATCGAAGACTGTTTCCTTTTGTGTGTAAACTTTTCATGAATTTTTATAATAGTGATCTCATACAATATTTGTCCTTTTGTGATTGACTTACTTCACTCAGCATAATGCCCTCCAGATTCATGCATGCTGTGAGATGTTTCACAGATTCATCATTGTTCTTAATCGTTACATAGTATTCCATTGTGTGTATGTACCATAGTTTGTTTATCCATTCATCTGTTGATAGGCACTTAGGTTATATCCATCTTTTTGCTATTGTGAATAATGCTGCAATGAACATGGGTGTGCATATGTCTATTCGTGTGATGGCTTTTATTTCTCTAGGATTTATTCCTAGAAACGGGATTCCTGGATAGTATGGTATTTCTATTGCTAGCTTTTTAAGGAAGCACCATATCATTTTCCAAAATGGTTGTACCATTTTGCGTTTCCCACCAGCAGTGCATGAGAGTTCCAAATTCCCTCTCCAACATGTGTTATTTTTTGTTTTTTAATGTCAGGGTGAGATGGTATCTCATTGTAGTTTTGATTTGCATTTCTCTATCTTTTGATTTATTTACTGTTAATAAACCAGAAACAAGGCTGCTCCCTCCCTTCTAACTTTAATGGAGGCAATCTGAACTCCAATTGGAGATTATCAGAGGCGAAGGATCCTGGAAGTCATCTTGCCCAGCTCTGTCATTTTACAAGGGGGAAATAGTCATTTTATAAGGCTAAATCTGTGTTCCAATGTGGTGGGAGTGAGGGAGTGGGGAGATTTGCTCAGGTGTATTTAGATCATGGCAGATTTCAGCTCTTCTAGATCCCAATCTGGAGTCTCTGGGTGGGGCAAACAGTTAATATGTTTGCTGCTAACTGAAAGGTTGGTGGTTCGAGTCCACCCAGAGGTGCCTCAGAAGAAAGCCCTGGTGATCAACTTCCCAAAAATCAACTGTTGAAAACCCTATAGAGCTCAGTTCTACTCTGATACACATGGGGTCACCATGAGTCAGAATCAACTTGATGGTAACTGGTTAGATCCCAATCTTGGGCTTCTTTTAGGCGGCAGCTGTATATCAGGGAACAGGCTTGAACTAGAAACATGGAGTCCTGGATTCTTTAACTCTGGCAGCTGGGTGACCCCTAAACCATGCTGTCTCTTCCCTCATAAAAATAGCAGTGGCTACTAAGTGCACATATCTCTAATCCTCATAACAACTCTATAAAATAGGTATTATTATCATCTGAAAGTGAGGATAATGTCTACCACACAGAATTCAATAACATTTGCAAATGATTTGTAAATAGAAAAGCATACAAGTAAGGATCATTAATTTTTATCATCCTAATAATGTAGTGGAAGCATATCAGCTGTAGTCAGAAACAATTTGTTGTCACCTCAGATAGGTTGCCTGTCTGAGTCTGTTTTTTACTCTGTAAGATGGGGATAATGACATCTGTCTTGCAGGGTTGTCATGAGAATTGTGTGCCATGGAGTCGATTCCGACTCATAGCGACCCTATATGACAGAGTAGAACTGCTCCATGGGGTTTCCCAGGCTGTAATCATTACAGAGGCAGATGTCCAGGTCTTTTTTCTCAAAGAGCTACTGTTGGGTTAAAATCGCCAACCTTTCAGTTAACAGCCTAGCACTTAACCAGTGCTCCTAGTCATGAGAATTAGTGATCGGATATGTAAAGATCCTAGTAGGGAGTAAGTGCTGAAGAATAGCTTACATGTATCTACCATTTACCATGTGTTGAAATTGTTTTAAACACATTACATGGACTACCTCATTCAATTCTCACCCCAACCTAAAGCCAGGAATTGTTATGATCCTCATTTTATCAAAGAGGTACCTAAAGGACATAGAATAAATGACTTCCCCAAGGTCACAAACCAGTAAGGGTGAAGTTGGGGCTTACACCTCGGTAGTCTGCCACAGAGATCACATTCTCAAGCTCTACACTCTACTGCCTCACAATAAGCATGGTCAGTCTATTATTACCACCACCTTACCTCTGGGGAGAGGAGAACAAAACTGAAGATACTTGATATCAGCTTGGAAATGAAACACCTTTGAACTGGATTGGAATTAGTGGTGCTGGAGGGGCAACGGAACAGAGTTCAGGGGTTCACAAAGGTATCAGGAGTCCCTAGCATTAAAGGTGGTAATGATGGCTTTCATTTTTCAAACATTTAATACATAAGATAATTATTTAAATATTTTCCTTCAGAAAAAGGGAAGAGTTTGAGCCTTGAGTGAATGAAAGAATGAGTACATAAGGCAGTTCCTGGTGATCAGATGAGCATGAACCATTTTACCACTTAGCTGAACACAGGAAGCCTCTGTAGTAGTTTTTGACTGTTGAAGAGTTTTAAATCACTTTTGTTCTGAGTCATACATATATTAAAAATTTACCCATAAAGGGTATTGGTTAAAGACCCCAAGCATAAGGAACTTTGATGTTGAAATACTAGTTAATGAAGAGCAGACAAATAATAATTCTGCAAATTTGCCTTTTGATGTTCTTCACCGTATCTGTGACTTTCATTTACTAATAAAAAATCTTATCCAGCACATTAGGAAATCTCTGACACTTCAAAATGCAATGTTATAAGGAGAAAACATTGCCAGGAGCTAGGGGAAGGGGATAGTGAGAATGATTGCTAATGAATATGGTTTTTCTAGTGGGGGGAGTTAAGAAAATGTTCTGGGGACTTCCGGCAAAATGGCGCGCTAGGCAGAAGCATCACGCCGTCCCTCCACAGCAAAGATCCGACAAACTAAGCCGAACAGAGAAAACAACAATCCTGAAACCCTAAAACATCAAATGAAGAGGTAAAGAACTCAGCCAAGCACCAAATGGAGTGAGAAAACTGACAGAGAACGGAGGAGGAGAGATTCACGCAGAGGTCCCCTA
>NW_004444016.1:5269029-5270435 GCF_000243295.1 Trichechus manatus latirostris | reverse complement strand
CCAGTAGTTTTTGAGCAAGGTGTTGTTCAGTTTCCACGTGTTTGATTTTTTTTTTCCCTTGCTTTTTCTGTTGTTAATTTCTACTTTGATGGCTTTATGGTCAGAGAAGATGCTTTGTAATATTTTGATGCTTTGGATTTTGTTAAGGCTTGCTTTATGGCCTAATACGCGGTCTCTTCTGGAGAATGTTCCATGTGCATTGGAAAGGAAAGTATACGTGGCTGATGTTGGGTGGAGTGTTCGGTATATGTCTATGAGATCAAGTTGGTTGATCGTAGCATTTAGCTCTTCCATGTTGTCTTATTCATCTAGTGCTGCTCTAACAGAAATACCACAAGTAGATGGCTTTAACAAAGAGAAGTTTATTCTCTCACAGTCCAGTAGGCTAGAAGTCCAAATTCAGGGTGTCAGCTCCAGGGGAAGGTTTTCTCTCTCTGTTTGCTCTGGAGGAAGTTCCTCGTTGTCATCAGTCTTCCCCTGGACTAGGAGTTTCTCTGGGCAGGAACCTTGGGTCCAAAGGATGCTCTCTTCTCCCGGTGCTTCTTTCTTGGTCGTATGAGGTCCCCATTCTCTGCTTGCTTCCCTTTCCTTTTATCTCTTGTAAGGTAAAAGGTGGTGCAGGCCAAACCCTAGGAAAACTCCCTTTACATCGGATCCGGGATGTGACCCGGGTAAGGGTGGTGTTACAATCCCATCCTAATCAACTTTAACATAAAATTACAATCACAAAATAGAGGCCAATCACACAATTCTGGGAATCATGGCCCAGGCAAATTGCTACACACATTTTTTGGGGGGCATAATTCAAACCACGACACGTGTCTTTGTTGAGCTTCTTTCTGGATGTTCTGTCCTTCACTGAAAGTGGTGTGCTGAAGTCTCCTACTACTATTGTGGAGATGTATGTCTCTCTTTTCAGTGCTGTTAAAGTTTGTTTTATATATTTTGGAGCCCTATATTTATTATATTTATGTCCTTCTGGTGTATTGATCCTTTAATCATTATATAGTATCCTTCTTTATCCTTTGTGATAGATTTTACTTTAAAGTCTATTTTGTCAGAGATTAAATTGACCCTCCTGCTCTTTTTTGAGTGTTGTTTGCTTGATATATTTTTTTTTCCATCTTTTGAGTTTTAGTTTGTTTGTGTCTTTAAGTCTAGAGTGTGTCTCTTGTAGGCAGCACATAGATGGATCGTGTTTTTTTTATCGAATCTGCCACTCTCTGTCTCTTTATTGGTGCATTTAGTCCATTTATATTCAGGACAATTATTGATAGGTATGAGTTTAGTGCTGTCATTTTGATGTCTTTGTTTGTGTGTTATTCACAGTTTCTTTGTTCCACTTAATTTTCTGTGCTGAGTCGTTTTTCTTTATGTATTTTCTTTTCATCTTTTTCATTGTTGTT
>NW_004444016.1:5267958-5268929 GCF_000243295.1 Trichechus manatus latirostris | reverse complement strand
TAGTTTTTTATTTTGACTTGTAGGATTGTTAGTTTCCTTTGTGGTTACCTTAATATTCACCCCTATTTTTCTAATTTTATACCAGTCTTTTATCTCTTTATATTGCCTTGACTTCCTCTCCATATGAAAAATCTATGTCTACATTTTTTAAGTCCCTCCTTTTTGTTTTAATGTTGTCATCTTTTACATATCGGCATTTGTTTCCCTATTTTCAGTGTTTTAGCTTTGATTTATTTTTGTGACTTCCCTATCTGGTTGCTCTGTCCTGTGTTCTGGTCTTGGATTGTTATCTGATGTTACTGATTTTCTAACCGGAGGACTCCCTTTAATATTTCTTGTAATTTTTGTTTGGTTCTTGCAAATTCTCTAAACCTCTGTTTATCTGGAAATGCCCTAATTTTGGTATCATATTTGAGAGACAGTTTTGCTGGATATATAATTCTTGGCTGGCAGTTTTTTTCCTTCGAGGCTTTCCATATGTTATCCCATTGCCTTCTTGCCTACATGGTTTCTGCTGAGTAGTCCGAGCCTAGTCTAATTGACTTCTCCTTTGTAGATGACTTTTCTTGTATCCCTAGCCCCTCTGAAAATTCTCTCTGTATCTTTGGTTTTTGCAAGTTTGATTATGTCTTGGTGACTTTCTTTTGGGATCTTGCTTATGTGGGGTTCAATGAGCATCTTGGATAGATATTTTGTCATTTTTCACGATATCAGGGAAGTTTTCTGCCAATAAATCTTCAAAAATTCTCGCTTGTTTTCTGTTATCCACCCCCCGCCCTGGCCCCCCCCACCCCGTTCTGGTACTCCAATCACTCGTAGGTTATTCCTCTTGATAGAGTCCCACGTAATTCTTAGGGTTTCCTTATTTTTTTTTAATTCTTTTACCTGATTTGTCATCAAATAAGTTGGTTTCAGGTGCTTTATCTTCAATCTCACTAATTCTGACTTCCATTGCCTCAATTCTGCTCCTA